>NC_138858.1:85908750-86086250 GCF_965183815.1 Platalea leucorodia
GTCTGTGTCTGCCTGCCTGTGCATACGCGCACACACGCGCACCGAGGTGCATATACATACATATGCACGCGCGCACACGCGCGGCGTGCATATATATATATATATATATATATACACGCATCTATATTTACGGCTCTCCGCGGCGATCTAGGTCTCTCTCTCTGTTTCCATGCACATGTCAATCTCTCCCTCTGCCTGCACTCCCATCTGGCAGCTTTGCGCCAGGTTTTGTTGTTATTGTTGATGGTGGTTGGTGGTGTTTTCTTTTTGCTTTTCGGTTCGTGCCTCCTGCCCTCCTCCCGCTCCTCCCCACCCCCTTCCCCGCCACCGCCGCGCTCGCCTCTTCCCCGCTCATTGTGCCCAGAATTTATTATTATTATTATTATTACTATTATTATTATTATTATTACGATCGCTCGCTAAATATTTATCATTTAGCCGCTGTCTCCGCTCCCGCGCGTGTCTCCGTGTGTGTGCGTGTGCGTGTGTTTGGATGTGGTTTTGTCTATTGTTGGCATGAGACCGGGGGGTGGGGGGAGATACATCTCTCTCCCGTACGAGATGTGCTTCCATTCAGCTTCCTTCCCCCCCCACCACCACCCCCTTCCGCCCCATCATTTCTTTTTAAACCCGCAACACTTCTCGGTAGATCCATTTCCCAGCCTCATTTTTTTTTTCCCCCCGAAAGAAAGATGAAAGACGAGTAAGTAGGGAAGAAAAGAGGAAAGGGGGTGAAAAAAGAGGGGGGGGGGGGGAAGAGAGGGAAATGTGCTACTGTATCTCCGCTTCCCTGTGCTTCCCGGTGCCCCGGAGTGTGCTTCTGTGCGAGATTTGGCCTTGTTTTCACTCCATGCGTTCAAAGGAAAGTTTGTGACTGAACCGGGTTTCTGTACTTCTGTCATTTCTTTTTTTTCTTTTAGCACGCTGCTCATTTTATTTCTTCGTCAAACTCCACCCTCTCCTTAAAGCCTGCATACAAATCGCGATTTATAACCTATTTACCGGTCCTTCTCATTTCAGCAGAATCCGCAGCCTGCATCTGGCAGCGGGCTCCTCACCATTTCCAACTGCTCTGCTATTTATTTATTTTATTTTTTTCCTCCTCCTTTCCAAGAGTCGCTGTGGTTTTCCTTGCGTTTAGGCTCATTCTCGCGTAGGAAGATTTCCTGCCCTCCTTTCTCCTCGAAATGTATTTTCTCGGTTTACAGTTAAAGTTTACCCTGTGACTGTCGTTAAAGATGTCTGAGAGTCACATCAGCGAAACAGTCAATTTTGCGGAGCGGGTATTACTACTGCCTTAATTGGTTTTAAAATTATATTTTATATGCCACAAGAAAAAGAATGAAGCTACTCCAGATCTGAAAGAGCTCGCAAATATGACGACTTCATTGGTAGCTTCAGGGGCTGTTGGTAGGCGTTGGGGGGGGGAGAGAAAAAAAAAAGGGGGGAAGGAGGAGAAAAAAAAAAAAACACCACAAGTTAGAATTGTGCTCGCAGTTAATTGAAAAATAACTGCCAAGTTTACAAGCGGATTGAAGAGGGAGAGGTGGGCTGGAGGGCAGCAGGAGAGAGGTCCGGCCCGGGACGCGAGGAAGGAGGGCTCGTTGGGGAAGAAAAGAGAAAGTTGAGAAAATGTGGCACGCCGGAAAGATGAGTGATCTGCGTGTGCGTGTGTGTGCCAGCGACCGTGTGCGTGTGCGTGTCTGTGTGTGCAGGGAACAAGCCTGAGTAGCCGTATCTTCCCCTGAAGTTACCTTTGTTTACATGGCATGCGGCTGCAAACGCTGGCACTGATGGAGTAAAACACACGCACACGCACACACACACACACACACTCTAAAAAAAAAAAAAAAAAAACTTTGGTCAGCTTTCGGGACTCGAGGCATGCTTACGCTCTGTGTGGAGATGGTTAATGAATCCAGTGTTTTTGCAGTTGCAAGCTTGTGCATTCACTGTGCAACGCTGACTGCAGGCTTTTGCAGTGGCAACAGCGCACCAAAGATATTAATTACACCGTCCCCTTTTTTTTCCACGAATGTTTGGCTATTGTAAGTTCGGACATTTTGTTTTATTTTCCTCCCTTACCTTGATAATATTTAATCTTTCTCTTCCTTTTAGCAGGGAGAACTTTGCTGGGCGGGGGAGGGGGGGGTCCTCTATGGAAAGCTGGTTCTGTGTAATAAAGTTAGCAGTGGGGAGCTGGGGGGCTGCGACCTGTTCCAGCTGGAAGGGTAACGACGCGGTATTTTTGAAGAAGACGGACGCATTTATTTTTATGAATTATTTTATTTCATTTTATTTCACAAAGCGAGACAGCAGTTCACTTGTAAATCTCAGTGCTACCAGGGCAATCGGCTGGGATCCGCAAACAGAGCTTGGCTATATTTTTAACAGCTGGCTGTGATTTTTAACCCCACTTTCTCACCATCCGGAGGATTTCTTTGATTTTATTTTTTTTTTACGTGCCTTTTGTTGCGAGAGGGGAGGGGGGCCGGGGGGGTTGGTGGTGGTGGTGTGTGCGGATTTGTCTTGTTTGCCTTGGCTTTTTTTTTTTTTTTTTCTTCTTTCTTTTTAATCTGTGTTTATTTTGTGAAGCCTGTCTGCATTTGGGCGGGGGAGGGGGGAGGGGGGGGGATGCTTGGCTGCCGCTGGGCTGGGGCTGCCTGAGCAGGGGTCGGGGCCGGGCTGGGGGGTTTCGGGGGGGGGGGGGGGGGGGCGATGCAGGTCGTCTGCAGCTGCCCGGCTCCGCATGCCTCTGTCTGTCCGTGCCTGTGCGTGTGCCGGGGGCGAGGCGGGGGGGTGGTGGGGGGGGGGGAAAAACGGCATTGTCTCCGGCTGGCTGGCAGCGCCGGCGGGGCGATGCCTGAGATCCTCCTGGATGCACATTTCCTCTCCTTCTCTCCCTCTTTTTGTCAGCGGTTCAGCGAGGAAGGATGCCGCCCACCCAACCCAACCCCGGCCAGTACGCCCTGACCAACGGCGACCCCCTGAACGGCCACTGCTATCTCTCGGGATACATCTCGCTGCGGGCCGAGCCCTACCCCACCTCCCGCTACGGCAGTCAGTGCATGCAACCCAACAACATCATGGGCATCGAGAACATCTGCGAGCTGGCCGCCCGCCTGCTCTTCAGGCGCCGTCGAGTGGGCCCGCAACATCCCCTTCTTCCCCGACCTGCAGATCACCGACCAGGTGGCCTTGCTGCGGCTCACCTGGAGCGAGCTTTTCGTCCTCAACGCTGCCCAGTGCTCCATGCCCCTCCATGTGGCCCCGCTCCTGGCCGCCGCCGGCCTCCACGCATCCCCCATGTCGGCCGACCGAGTCGTCGCCTTCATGGACCACATCCGCATCTTCCAGGAGCAGGTGGAGAAGCTGAAGGCGCTGCACGTCGATTCGGCCGAGTACAGCTGCCTGAAAGCCATCGTCCTCTTCACCTCAGTGTGAGGGGTGTGGGTTTGGGGAGGGGGGGGTGGCGCCGTGCAAAAAAAGAAAAAAGAAGCGGAATTTTTTGAAAAAAAATCACATTTTTTTAGAGAGGCGGAAGGCCGAGGGAGCATACCGCCCGGCCCAGGGATCAACCCCCCCCTCAGCCCCACCGATGTTAACATTTTAAACCCCCCCCCCCCCAAAAAAAAAAAAACAAACTAAAAAAAAAAAAATCAAATTAAGTGGAGGCGGTGGAAACATGCATGTTAACAATTTTTCCCTGTGATAGATGGTTCGAATTAACTAGCGGGAAAGTGCATCTAGCGTCGCCTTTGAAGTGCTCTGGTCGTAAGCCTATAAGAATATAATACGTCTTCTATTATTGTAACCTGCGAGGGAGAAATTTATAAACATCAAAGGCGAACGATGTGGAAGAAATATAGGAAATGGAAACAAGGCGAGATAAGAGGCCTGGCAGTGTCATTTTTTAATTATTATTCTAATTATCGCCACGATGGGGGCTAATCGCCACTTTTTCTGCTTGTTTGTTTTTCCTTTTTTTCTTTTTTCTTTTTTCTTTTTTTTTTTTTTTTTTTTTTTTGTTGTTCCCCCCCATCCCCTTGCTCCTCTCTTGTCCCGGTTTCTCCCCCCTTTTCCAAACTGCTCCTCCCGGTTTAGTGATAACTAAACAGCTCCGATAAATCTGGCTTAAAACTAGGCCGAGGCAAAATTAAAAGCATTCCTGAACAAAGATGGCAAATCGTTCAAAGGCCTTGTTTAACAGTAAGCAGTTTATAATCCATCAATATTTGTTGCCTTTCATGCATGAAAAATAGTATTTACATTGTATTAAAATGACTCCTAAATTTGCACAATATTGTAATGTAGCAAATGTAGTATTAATATCGATTTGAACATCAGATAATTTATTTAGACAGGAGTATCTAATTTGTATGCAGGGTGGTCGGAGACATGTACTGTGACTGCCCCCTTTTACTTCCAGTGCAAATGCAGTCTCCCAGCGTTGGAGGAATATTCTTTGCAAAGGATAAAGTGCAGATTTTAAAACAAATGGAAAGATTTACCGAATAGCCAGTTCGACATTTTAATTGTATTTTATCTTAATAAGTCTTCTTGATGGAAACATGTTTTTCAGAAGTGACAAAGAGGACCTGCCAGCATTTATCAGGCTGATTTAACTCCCCAGCCTGCCTGCAGACTCACGGACTTTCCCTTCCCATTCATTTCAGGGTGCTCATCAGCACACAGGGACGGTCGGGGAGAACCCTACTTTTTATTATTATTATTATTGATTTATTTTTTTTTCACCAGACCCAACTTTGAGAGATTCTCCCCAGGCAGAGGGAGGCTGGCCTGTGCCTCGGTCCTTCCACCCACCAAAGGCCCCAGCAAGGCGGTTGCCCCAGGGGGACATATTGGGGGGGTATTTTATTTTTAATTTTTTCCTCTTTTTCTCTTCTTACACCCCCCTTTCCCCTCCCCCCCCTTTACCTTCCCCAAACGATCGACCTTGGCTAGAGATGCAGTTAGTGGCTTTAGAGTAGCCCTTCATTTACATATATTAGGAACAAATATAATAATCAAACGTCTGCGCGGGGAGAAGCCCCTTCCCACAATGGAGCGGAGCATGAATGGGGTTGAGGAAGGGAACAATAATATTATTTTGGAGCAGGATTGCACGGGGCACCTCAGAAAATGGAAATACAGCTGTCAGGAGTAATCTACCCCTTACCCCCATCCGCACATTTCCACTTTTCACTAAACTTGTTTTGATTGCTTAGCCAGAGGGGAATTCATGGGAAGCCTTTCTCAAAGTCATCCAACTTTTAAACAAACTTTGACTGATGGAAAAGACATTTTTAGGCATACTGTCCTAAGTCCTTTGCTAAGGACTAAGTATTTAAAGCTGGCATGGGTTTCTCCTGTTGTGGTTTTTACATTCGGGCTCCGGATAGCATGTATTTAATCCGTAAAATTCTGGACACAGTCCAACGACTGGGTCGTGACCCAAAACCTGCTCCTTTCTTGCCTCCTTTTTTTTTTTTCCTTCCTCTTCCTCCCCCCCCCCCCCCCCCCCCAAACTTTGGAGTTATTAAATCTTGCACCTACCTTTTCCTCGTCGTAAATAAGTGTTTCCAGGAAGGGACAGAGCCAGATAACATAAATCCAATAAATCTATTTGCAGCGCAATAAGAACTTTGATTTCTAGTTAGATGCCAGCTGATTACGTCTATATTTTCTGAACACTAAACTCTTCTGAACGCGTAACATGAAATACATTCCCGCCACTACAAAGGGGAAGGCTGGAGTGTGCTGAACAGTAATGGTTATTTATTTACATAATTTCTTTTCCATAGACTGCAGGAAGAAATATAGAGCTTTCCCTTATTGACACACTGCCATATAAAAAAAGTGAGGCACAGACAGGATTTTCACATTAGCCCACTTTCTGAGATGGAATAATAATTCACCCCCGGTAAACACGGATTGCATTATTTCTCCCACGGATTGCACCTCTCTGGACGCCATAATCTACTCGAGCTCTGCACCCCTTAATTATTGTTATTATTATCATTATTATTTTTAATCCCGTTCTGAGGGGAGAGTTAAGCCTTCCCACCGCCACCTTTCAGGATGTGGAATAAAATCCGCGTAAAGGCATATGCCGGACCATTTAAAATAATTAATTAAAGCTCAATGGATATTACCAGCAGGAGAAAATCCTGGGTATTTGGAGATCTAAGGCAAAACCCAAGGCGTATTTTTTTTAAACCTCCGTCCCCCCCCGCCCCTCCCCAGGCTCTCTCCCTTCCAGCCAGCAACTTCCCCCTCCACATTGTCCAGTGACCTGCGCTTATAGGTGCACTTATCGTAAACACCTGATAAATATTTTACTAACCTTAAGGGTATGACATATGGGGCATCAAGAAAAAAAGCCCTGCTAGGGTGTCAGTAAGACCCTTTCATATCGCATTGTTTGGAAGTTGAATAGGATCCTAATGCATAATGGGCAGATAATGCATGTAAAATAGCAAGATATATGTAAATATGGAGTGTGATTTGTGGCAATCAACATATGAACAGGCCTGTGTTTTTGATATATATTGCAAACAAGAACAGGCCCGAGCTTTTGATAGATATATATGTTGCAACCTGGTGCTTTTGATGTTGCAAAATATCATTGCATTAGAGGTACAGTATGGATTAGCAGAGCAGCCTGGCTCAGATAATTGTATATCTGAGGGATGCCAAGTCCGCAGCTCAGGTCAAAGGTTCTCCTCCTCAGAAGTTCCTGAATTATGGCTTGTTTTATTTGTATTTTTGCTCGAGGCCATTGTATTGTAGATGAAGGTGTTCAGAAATCTTTGTAAAGCCACTTCTTGATATGGGAAGACTTAAACTTCAAAAATGCAGTTGCAACAGATTTTTTTTTCTTTTCGGGGGGGGGTTTGAATAATTTGTTGTCTCTTTCCAGGGTCATAATTCTACATTCACAATTTTGTAACGTCCTTTTGGGGGCCATTAACATGCATTAATTCATATACAGATCTATATATTAGCAAAGTCTGGCTTTGATCTGTGTTAAACCGCACTGCCAGCTGACTGTCTCCCTCTGATCCTGATGGGTTTTTTTTTTTTTTTAAAAAAATATTTATTATTAATCTCCGAAACAATGTGGACAGTTTCAACCATCCGGGCATAACCGCCACTTTTCCACGACTGTAGTTTCCTGCCCGAGTCCCTCAACAAACAGCCCGTGCACAATTATCCCCTGTTTTGGGTTATGTGTTCGCAGAGATTGGCTGTGCGTGTGCCTGTCTGTAAATGCACAGATGCATCTATACCTCTCTGCCTGTATCTATGCACACACGCACACGTAGGATAACGTGTATAGGTACAAATGCATGGGTGCGAAGGGTTTCTGCTTTCGGATTAGTATGCTTTTGCCCAGATAGCATCATCCTGCAAGGTGCCAGGGGTATGTTTCTGGCCGTGTATGTGCCACAGGGACCTATAGGGCGGGAGTCTCTCAGGCCACATTTAGCCAAGTCTTGCCCGCTGCAGCCATCCCCAGCTTTGTGTCTGAGCGCTGCAGACGCCGGCTCAGCGTAAGACGGGACTAACCCAGCCGTTTTCCGCCGGATTTATCGCACAGCCCGCAAAGACGTGGCCAATTTGCGATGGCTGGCGGCGGGGCAGGGACAGAGGGGACCCCCTTTCTCCCCGGCATCCCCCGGCCGGCTCCCTGCCAGCCGCTGCAGGTCCCAGCTCTGCCTCCCTCTGATGTGCAGCCATGTCAACAAACTCCCTCTGCCTCCCTCTGCGTGTGCGCGCCTCTGCTTTTTACCTTTTAAAAAAGAAAAAAAAAATTTCCCCAATATCCCCCTTTTCTCCCCCTCCTCGATGTTGTTTAACGGGGGCTGGTCCCGGTTTCCAGCAGCCCGGCATCCCTGGAGCCGGGACCGCGCTCTCCGGCGCAGAGTGGCCGGAGGGGTTATGGGGGTGTGATGGGGACGCGGGGGGGGGGGCGGAGTGGGCACCCCACGGTATCCCCCGTGGACATAATACCTACGGGGGTGGCGAGGCGCAGACAGGTCGCGTTATTTATTCGGCGGCGATGCGGGATGGGGTGGGATGGACGGGATGGTGTGGGATGGGGGGGCACGCCTTTGGGGGTACCCCCCATCCCGGCGGCGCTTCTTCCCCGCCACTAACCATCTCCCCCCCCTTCCTCCCTCCTCCTTCCTCTTCCTTCCTCCTCCTTCTCCTCCTCTGTCCCCCCGCGCCGCCGCCGTTCCGCGGCTGCCTCCGCGGGCGCGGTACGGCCGGGCAGACGCCTGCGGCCTGTCGGATGCTGCGCACATCGAGAGCCTGCAGGAAAAATCCCAGTGCGCGCTGGAGGAGTACGTGCGGAGCCAGTACCCCAACCAGCCCAGCCGCTTCGGGAAGCTGCTGCTGCGGCTGCCCTCCCTGCGCACCGTCTCCTCCTCCGTCATCGAGCAGCTCTTCTTCGTCCGCTTGGTAGGTAAAACCCCCATCGAAACCCTCATCAGGGATATGCTACTGTCGGGGAGCAGCTTCAACTGGCCTTACATGTCCATCCAGTGCTCCTAGAGCCCGGCCCGCACCCCCGGCGGAGAGGCGGCGGAGCGGCGGAGGCGGGAGCGCTCGCACCGAGGGGCAGTCGGGGTGCGGGGGGGGCCCGGGAGGCGGACAGCGAACAAAAGAAAGGGCCGAGGAGGAGCAGAGGTGTGGCCGTGGTGGGGAGAAGGACGGACCTCGCGTCCGTGGAGGTTGTGGCGTTTCGCTGGGTTTTGGTTTGGGGTTTTTTTGGCCTTTTTTTTTTTTTTTTTTTTGCGGAGAGGAGGAAAAATAATAATAATAATAATAATAAAAGCGACAAAAAAGCAAAAAAAAATATAAAAAATAAAAACAAAAAAAATATGAGTATTGAGGGGATATTAATCAAACCTGAAGGGGATACTGGATCTTCCAGGATTTATTGTGGACTGTTGTTGATATATGCTGTACAGTAACAAAACAAAACATAAACGCGTTGAAACTGAACTGAACCTTGTGTAGAATGAAAAACAGACAAGCAAACAAACAAACAAACAAACAAATTCCACGCGCAAACACTTACCACGAGCATTGTTACTCATTTTGTAAAATATTAGTCTTTATTTTCATTTTTTGTAAAACTTAAAACATCGTATGCGCATAAAGGAAAAAAAAAAAGAAACGAGAATTAGGGGAAAATAACATTTTCCAAATAATTATAAAAAAAAATTGTCCTGTGTCTATGTATCTATATCTGTTTTGTATTTTTTTCTGGTTCCAAACCAGGTTTCCTGTGATTCTATACTAATAATTTTTGATATAACCCTTTGCTTCTTATAATGAGTGCGATATATGTTGTCGAAGCTGTTCTTCAAGAATTAAAATTGAAGTGAGAATTTAAACAAAAATAAAAGAATTTAGCAAAAAAAATCAACTTATCACCCCACAACCCATGAGTCTTGTTGCTTGAAACATGCCAACAGTTCACCAAAAAAAAAGAAAAAAAAAACAAACAAAAAACCCCAAACAAACAACAACAAAAAAATCTCCCTGGATTTTTAACTCCTCTACTGGCGTTAAAAGGGAGAACTTAAAAAATACTTGTGAGGGGTAACCAAGTTGTGTAAACCACGTGATGTTCCAAAACGGACTTGACTGTGTAAGTTTAGGGCTGAGCTGTCAAGGCCTATAGGAAGAGGGAGCGGGATGCGCGGCGCAATGCCGTAGGTGACCTCGCATAGCTGGGACTGGAGGGCAGACTCTCCACCGAGGCTGATGGGCCCATCACACTGACCTACCCTCTTTTGAAACACCTTTTCCCATCAGCTGGAGTTTCTGCCCAGTTCACACCTTGCCGCTTGCTCTTAGACACCATGGGCATGGATTGAAGTCACTGTATGCCACCATCTCTGCGTGGGCAGCGGGAGGCATACTGTAGCCATGACTCCTGCTTGTTGCAGACATGGTGGCTTTCTGCCTTCGGGGGCTTGGGGTGGGGTTTTGGTTTGGTTTTTTTTTTGCTTCTTTTCTCTTCTTTTCCACCCCAAGTACTTGCAGACCCTGGCGTGTGTTCCGGCATGCACGCCTTGTGCTTGCTGTCAGCCGAAACATCCCTCTCACTGTTTCTCCTGACTCCAGTCACCGCGCATGGAGGGTATTCCCAGCCCATTAATATAGAAATCCAACTGGATGCTTGCTCGTTGGGTGGCGAGACAGGGTGTTTTGTGCATGCTCGTGTGCCACGGCCACGCACGAAACAGAGGCCATGGCCCCCCACACCATGGCCACCCACTGCAGGGGCCTTAGCTCTGTGCCAAAAGCCCCCACTTCGTTTTGGCTCGTCCTTTTTTGCAAAGAAAATTAAAAATCGTTTCTGTAATGGAACTCCTTTGAAGGTAAAGGCTTCACAATGCTTCTAGCTGGTGGTGCAGATCTCTGTAACAGCTTTCAGTGCATTAATGTTTTATAGGATCTGAGACGGAGCTGTAAGAACACATACTACCAAGGGAGCTCTTTCTTAACGTATTAATAAAGCTGGATCTTCAAAAATAACATTCCCCTCCTCATGCAGACACCTCCTGTGCCCTCCAAACAAGCCTGGATGAGGCAGGCTTTTCAGTTTGTGGAGTCATGGGCCATGTTTTCCTTTTAATTTGCTGTCCTCCATACTCTCCTTCTCTCCCTCTCCCTCTCTCTCCCTCTCCTCTCTCTCCCTTTTTTTTTTTTTTTTTTTTTTTTTTTTGCATTAACAAGATCCTTCAATCCAACCCGCTTGGGGTTTTTAATATTCTAGGCGCAGCAGATCCGAGGCGAGAGCAGCTCTATACAGTAGGCACTTATAGCTGGATAATCAACATTGCGGGCAGATCCTCTATGGGGGTAGAGCCCATTTCAGGATGGAGAAGAGGCCTGTATTCATAGGTGCTGTGTGGGGGGAACGGACAATTTCAGACCTGGGCACACAAGGACGGGAATTAGACAGAGACCCTCCCTTTTCTCACTCGCATGGACGCTGCATAGGCGACAGCTTTGTTCCTCGCCCTGGTCGCCTTCCCCGGGGCAGAGGGGGTCCAGCAGCTCCTCCGGGCTGCCAGCGGGGATGCTCAGCCCCGGGAGGTGCTGAAAGCAGCTCTTCAGCTTTGCGTTTTGGTGGGATGAGTGACTGGAGGACCCAGCTGGATTAGCAGTTAAAAACAGGAACAAACAAACAAACAGGAAAAAAAAAAAAACACACACAAAAGTAAAAAAACAAAACCAACAAAACAGCAAAAAAAATAAACCAAACAAATGGGGATATCGGAAGAGAAAGACAGGTCTCGGTTTCTTCCAATGAGATGTAAATATATTCATTACAGTGTTATCCCACTGATGAAAACAGATAAACTTTTTCGTAGGTCAGAAACGTATTTTTCAATTAATTTTCATATTTATGAATAATAATAACCCACCGATTGCCAAGAAACTTGCAGGTGTAGAGGAGGTGTACGAGATGCACTTATTTCCATGTATGTGCCTAGAAAGAAGTGTTTCAACCCCTTATTAAACTTTGCTTATAAGACGGTATCGTGTTCTGACGTGTTAACTACCCAGTCTGCGTTGTGTCGGTGAATGATTTTCTTTGCCACACTCCAGCCTCTCGGGCGTTCATACGAAAAATATTGTATGATCGCGTCACCTAGCGCTATTTGCTGAAACAGGAAAAAAAAAAAAAAAAAGAAAAGAAAAGAAAAGAAAAACAAAAGAAAAAAATAATAATTTGTGAATGTGGAGAGGGGTCGGGGTCCCTCCGCCAAGTTTCTGCTGACTTGTTCGTAACCTACAATACACTGCTTTAAAACCAACTCCAGCTACATTTCTCCCGCCTTGTTGCCTCCGGGGGCCTAGGCGCTGCCCCCGGGGGCTCTGCGCCCCCCCCCCCCGGCTCCTCGGGGGGGGATCCGCAGGGCATCCCCCCTCGCCATCCATCGCTTCATCCCTCCATCCCGCCATCCCTCCATTCCTCCCTGCCGCGCAGGGCTCCGCGGACCCTCCGTGCTCACCAACGCTGCGGCCGCGCTTTAAGGGGGGGGGGGGGGGAAGCGGGGAGTGGGTGGGATTTGGGTGGGGGGGAACAACACACAGACGACCCTCCCACCCCAGCCCCCAGCAGCAGACCCTCTCAGGGCACGGCAGATACAAAGGCCCCCCCCCCCACCTCTTAGTACCTCGCTAACTAGCTTGCCTCCTCCCACCGCCCAATTAGGCCCTTTTCTGTATATTCAGTCGAATAAATATTTGGAAATGCTGCTAAGTGGTAGGTTGAACCCCAGCTGAGGCGGGGGCAGGGGGGGTTGCCGACATGGGCAGCGCCAGGGCGGGGGTCGTTGCCCCCCCATCTCCTCCGGCTGCCCGGCGAGGGGAGGGGGCTGCGGCTGCCCCTTTCCCGGGGATTCTTGACACCCCCCCACCCGTGGGCAGCTTGGCCTCCACCGACCCCCTTCACCTGCAGGGGAGAGGGCGATGAGCCCGCTCCCGTGGGAGGGGGAAAAGGGTAACATCGACTTCCGCCGGACCCCTGGAAATTAGGTGGAATTGGGGGAGCGTGGAAACGGGAGTCCATCGCGAGTGGCCTCCCTCATCCCCACCGCTAAAAGCGGCGGGTCCAGATGCAAAAGCCTTGTTTCCCTGCGAGGTACCCGGAGGGTCTCGCGTGGAAAGCTCTGGCTGGGGGTCGTTGCAAGCACCATCAGAAGTAATACAAGAAAAAGTGAGTTCTGCTTTACTTTGCGCCCAGGAAACTCTTTGGCTCCCCACACAAAGAAAGAAATGTATTTATCCGACGGAAAGGCCTTAATAGACCCTCCGGCTTTTTAAAAAAAATTATTTTTTTATATATACTTTTAAATTACCTGTGGGGTATGGCAGCCCAACAGAGAGCAGATGTGACCCGCAGCCTAGGGATGCGCAGGCAGGGCTGGCAGGGAGGGTGGCCCCGGCCGGCCTGGACGGACCCTCCGACGGACGGACAGAGGAACGGAGGGTGGGAGGGAGGGTCAGGGCTTGCTGCGGCCGCCCCACAAGCAGTGCCCGGGCGCGCAGCCATTCATAGGCGATGCCCGTGGACGCATGTGCGTGTGCACGGCTATTACAGACACTAGAGACATGCTTCCTCCGGTTTCATGGGGCATTTCGACTATTCAAAGGGTTAGTTTTTAAGTCTTGAAACAGCGAGGCTAGGGTTTTTTCCCTTTTTTGTTGTTTTTGGTTTTGTTTTTCTTAGACCTGTATCTTTATCCTGTCTGCTCTCTGCTTTACTGGGAGGCACGAATTGGTCTCCCCGCCTTTCTCCACTTTTCTTCCCGTTTCTTTCCATCGTGGGGCTAATTTCGGATACGGCGTGACCTCCACGAAACGTGTCTATACATTTGTTTTAAAAAGCTTCCTTTCTAATTGCATTCACAGTCACTGACTTTTTTTTTTAGACACCCTCCCCTTTTTAATTCCCAGTGGTTCGGAGCGGCTGAGGATGGGTGTCCTGCAGTGATTTCGGAGCGCAGTAAGAGTGACAAATAAATACATTTCAAAAGCAACAACTCTCGGCTGCCATGGGCAGACCCCTCGCCCGACTTGTCCGGGTCCTTTGCAAACCTGCCGGGTTTGCCGGCGCCGGTGATTTGGGGGATCCCTCCTACGAGAAGGCGTTTTCGAAGGGAAAATAATAAAAAAGAAAAAAGAGACAGAAGGAGGGAAAGGGGAAGAGAAAGGAAAAGAAAAAAAAAAAAGGAAAAAAGCAGAGGCGTAAGGGAGGAGGTGAGCGAGGGGGGAGATCTGAGAGCACAAGTGGAAACTAATAAAACTCTTGTTAAAGTGCTTGCTCAGGATCCATGGCGTCACCAGGTCTTTTACTTAGGAAGCCAAAGAGTTTTATTTCTAAATGAGCTAAAGAGCCATTTACCTCTGTCGTGTTCTATTCATCAAGCCACAAGTCGAGAGTCCCTAACATGAAACTATTTGTTTGCTTACACAACCAGCTGGGTGCAATTTCACGTCTGAGATATCTATCTGAAAGCGCCTCTCATTTATTATCCTTACTTGTCAGCGAATCCATTTTCCAACTTTTTTTTTCACCCCCCCTCCCCTCCTTCTTCATTCATTGAAGTCTCTGGGTTTAAATGCTCCCTTAAATATTTCAGCACCTACCCCTTCTCCCCTCTGATCACCTTCAGTGCAAAATAGCCAGGGAATAAGGCTGAAACTGCAGAGATGGGAAAGGAGACCACTGCCCAAGGTGACTCCCTTATCACAGCTCCGGCCCCTCTCTCCTTCCCTCTCCCTTTCTCCCAAGGCCTGTCTGACAGTGGTTGGGGGGGTGTGTCCCCCCGCCCCTTTCTTTTTTAAGTAAGGGATTCCTGCTGGACGTTTCCCCATGGCTTCCTCGGCGCAAGGTGCAGCCACCTGAAAAATAAAATTACATTATCCAGCTGTGGGAAAGGGTGGAGACACACCCCCCTCTGCCATGCCACTTTTGGGGCCGGAGGGAGGGAGGGAGTCTATGTGGCCCTCACTGGCCCGATTTTGGTCGTCACCGGGATGCAAGGGCTTGTGTACAGACGGTGGTGATGGTATTCGGATGAAGGCTTGAGGAGGGGTGTCAGGATCTCTTCTCCCACCCCCACGCGGCTTCCACTAGAAATACAAAGACAGTACGTGAAACGGGCCTGATCGGGTCATAAACGTAATTGCGAGGAAAGAAAACAATTAACAAAAGGGACAGTGGGAAATTGTATCTCCCCTCCCTTCCCTTACCCCCAATTTTGAAAAATCAGGATAATGTGAGTAGTGTTTCAAAGCAGGACCGTCTGGCTGACAAGAGACTCACTGTTAGTAATCTCAATGATGGCTGTATAATAGTGTATATACATCTCCTTGTCTGCAGAACCCTCCATCAAGCTTAAAGCAATGGATCAAATCCAAAACTACAGGGTATAAAATATCCCCAGTTGTTTAAAAAAAAAAAAAAAAAAAAAGGAAAGGGAAGAAAGGATGGGGAAGGAGGGGGGGTGGAGGCAGGCTCCTTGAAGGAGAAGCGGGCTGGTGGCTGTAAGCTATCCTATTGTGTTGATTTAGGAAGACATTTGCTGTATATAACGTTTAAGGCTGGTCATATCATTGCTCGGCCAAATAAATAAAGCACCGGCCAAAGCGTGGGGTCATGACGGATCCCTGCAAGGACTGAGATTTGCCTCTGTGTGTCAGAGACCTCACGGTTATGCGTGTGAGTGTGTGTGTGCCAGGAGGCAGCCCAGGCTGCATTAGCATTCCCCGGCAGCCCGTGGACCTGCACTGGCAACTAACAGAGATATGCATCTCGCCCCCAGGCCTTCTCCTTTTGTCTGCACACACCCCCCTCCCCCCAGAAGCCCAGACCCTTGCGCCTCCACCGCTGCCCGCACCCCTGCCCGCACCCCTGCCCGCCCGCCAGCCGCTGCCCCACCTGCCGCTGCCCGCCGTCCCCCCACGCACCTCCCCGCCGGCTTACTTTTATTTTATTTTATATATATATATATATATATAAATGTATATATATATATATACACATTTTTTCCCCCTTCCCCTTTGGTCGTGGAAGTGGGGAGCGCATCCCTACGCCCCTCAGGGTTCAGAGAAAGCCGTTTTCCACCGTGTGTCCTCACTTTTCCAGAGACACTATTTGCGCTGCGGGATCGGGTGTGCCGGTGGCTTCCTTCCACAGACACACGAGTCACCCTGTTTGCTCTCCTTTTGTCTTTCCCCCAACCCGGGGTTATTTTTTCGCAGGGGTGAGGTATCCTTTGCAGCGCTGAACCCGCTCCACACAAGGGTAAAGAAGGAGTTGGGACTTAAATCCACAGGCCAGAAAAGCTCTTTAAACTCACAGTTTTGAGCCAAACTGCGTTTCTGAGCGGCTGAAGAGCCACACAAACTTGCAGCAAAGAAGCTGCGGCTCCCTGAAGTGATAAATAAAACTAGTCAGGTACTTTTTTTTTTTTTTTTTTTTTTCCAGAGAGCCATACAAATTGGTTCATGTTGACAGATGTTTGTCACTTAGTAACTTCTTTCCAAGTTTTTTTCTTTTTTTCCCTCCCTCTCCCCTCCTCTAAGCCTTCTTCCGAGCTTGCTTTGTTGTTTTAAAATATGCATGTCTCTCAGGAATGCAAGTCACGAGTCCAAACTTCGTGTCCAACCTCCCACAAGAAATGATCCTTTTATAGGGAACCCGATATGTCTCAATCTGCACTTCACTCAAAGCCTCTGGATATAGGGCACTGGTCCCTGCTCAAAAATAACTCCGCTGAAACGCCTTTCCACCTAAAAAATCCCCACGAATGACTCCCAGGGAAGAAATATAGCTCCCATAATTAAAGGCGGCAGCGGTCAGAGGGGAATGCAGCCTGGAGGAGGAAAAAAAAAAAAAAAAAAAAAGAAAAAAGGCGGGGGGGGGGAGAGAAAGCAAAGAGCGAGAGAGTTTTTATTTCTGTGCTGGTTGCACTGGGCCGTCATTAGCAGCAGGTTTATCAAGAGGAGCCTCTGTGGCAGCTCCGGGTGCGTGGGGAGAAGGCGTCAGCTCCTGAGGAGCAGAGAAGAGGAGAGATTAAGGAGCAAGAGCCCAACTCCGAGAAAAGAGTAAGTGACCCTCAGTACAATGCAGGAGCCAGGGGGACTGCCGGGCTTTGAATCGGCAGCCAAAGTTGGCTTGCGAGTGCGAACAATGGCATGGGAATAGGGAGAGGAGTGGGATGGGGGGGACACGGGGTGGAAGGGGAGGACCGGGACATCCCGCGTGGGAGTGATCCCCGAGATCCCGTCCCTTACCCGCGGGGAGCCCGGGCGGCGGCGGCGGGAGGCGGGCGGGCGGCGACGGGGACGGGGACGGGGACGGGGATGGGGACGATGGGGCCTGCCCCAGCTTATTTACGGGGGGGAGAAGAAAAAAAAATAAGGAGAAAGAGAGAGGGAAGGAGGGAGGGAGGGAGGGGAGGGAGAGAAACTTCCCAAGTGATGAGAAACAGATGAGCTTCTGCCTGGGTCACGTTTGCTCCCCGGCCCTGATGTGAAGTGACGTCAGCAGTTGCATACCCTATCGTCGTCAGAGCGAGCGGGACGGGGAGAGGGGCCTTCCCTCTCCCTCCCCTCCCTCGTTCCCTCTCTCTGTCGGGACAAACTTCCATCAGGATTATGCAAAACCGTGCCCAAGGAGCGCCCGGCCGGTGCGGCACCTTTCCCTCCGTGTGCCACGCCATCGGCATACCCCAACATATGGAAAGCTCGCAGGCCCCTGCGCCTATAGGAGCTGATAAGGCATTAGTTTTCAGCAATATTTACAGCACCGCTTTTAATACGCACCAGATGGTTCGCGACGAGGCTGCCCCAGCCAGCGAGCTCCTCGGTTTTTACTCAGCAGCATTTTGTTACAATTATACTCCATGCTGAGACCAATTTTATTGGTGACCTATTTTTTCATATTTGCAGCATTTTATGTTAAAAAAAACCCCACCCTTCTTCCGCGGCCCCTTGGCACAGGGCTGAGAGAGAGGCAGGAGCGGTGGCTGCTGCCTCCGGATCGCAGGCAGCTCTCCTCATCCTCAGTAATGAGACCCTCCTGCCTGTGTGTATACATGTGTGCACAGATAAATAATACATATGCATATTTATTCATTATATTTGATCAATAACGCTCCTATTTGTTAAACCTCAATTGAGTGCGCTCGCCTGCCTGATAACAAACATCACAGGGCGATAAATATTGCATACACTTAATTATTATGCCCATGCATTATATGCCTCGCTCCTCTTATGTACTCAAGCCCCTCGTAAAACTCCTCGCAAACACGAACACCTCTCGCAGATATTTTGCTGCCGGAGAGGGAAAAACCCAGACCCTTGAAGTCTCTGGGAATTCTTAAACATTGACAGGAGGAAACTGTGGCTAATACATTCCTGCGAGCTAAACGCTCTGCTGTTAAGGAGAGAGAGAGTAATCCTTGCCTAGGAAACATCCCACGGCTTTTAATCCGGTGCCCAGAGTACGTTAGCACGTCATGCAGAAAGCTACAGCCAGGATTGCGATTTTCTTGTGGAGTTTTGCGACCCCCTTTTTACTGTACAGCGGAGAGCCTGGTTTCGGCGTGGCTCTGTAAATAGCCAATTTACTCCTTCGCAGGTGTGTTCTCCCCACACAAACCCTTTCCCGACTTTTATAGGAACTCTTAAAAATATTTTTTTTTTGGCCTCTCCTGCTAAAACCACAGATGTTTATTTTATTGATATAACCTATACCTTGGTTATGCCGAGAATAATATGCCTCGACTAACAGTCATTTAGCAAATAACAGAGGCGCTCTGGATGCTTTCCAATGTTACACATGTACTTGGTCATAAAATGATATGTGAAAAAAATTAACATCTGCTTTACTAAAATAAAGTGTTGCAAGTAGCTTTTTATGAATGCTTCCCTCATTTTAAAAAGAAATATGTAGAGATAAACTGGCATCCATATGTATAGCATATTTATAATGGTTTTAGGATTTGAAGGTAGCTATTCATTGCATAAGCCATTTAGAACTGACGTTTTAAAAGCTACTTAACCTCAGACATCCTTGAATCTTAAAGAAGGATTCCCAACGATATTATTTAAAGAGGAATTTGCTGTAATTTAATTGCATATCAAGGCGGAACTCTGCACAGGCATGGCCCCGGATGCTGTGTTTAACACCGCTCCAACTCAGATTTTATTTACCTGCGTCCTCAACACGTCCTCCCCTCTTTCCTTCAGACCAGACGCCCGGGAGGTGCGATCCAGCTCCCTCCTCCTCCTTCCTCCGCTCCCACCTTTGTCCCGGGGACCGAGGCGATGCTTCCCGGCGCTCCTCACACCCGGGCTATTTCCATCAAGCTTTGTCCTTTGTTTGGGGAGGGGGGAATCGGGATCTACAATCACCCCTCTCTTTTGACCATTTCTGCAATAAAAGGCCAGACCCTTTCGCGGAGGAGCCGCCGGAACCTTTTGCAGATGTTCTCTGCACCCAAAATGATGCCTCCCCCCCCGCAGAAAGGGGCTCCGACATGCTCCCCTTGCTTTGCCCTGCCAGAATTGAGATGCCAAAACCTACCGAGGCTGAAATACACACACACCCACATACACCATAAGGTGACCCCCAGCCGGGACTGACCCACGCTGGGGGTGACACGGGGGGGACGAACCCCCGGGACTGCAGCTGCACCTCGGGGCTGAGCCTGCGTGAGGCGGCCCCGGCGTGGGGTCAGGGCATGAGCGGGGACACACACACACCAAATCCCAGCCTTGCTTTATTTAGTTGTAGGGTCTCGGGGGGACCCTCCTCACTGCCCCCCAAAGCCCTGGGGCCTACCTCGCAAACCAGGGGTGGCAGGGGACGGAGGGGCTGCTGCCCTCCCCGACGGGTCCCTGCGCCCCGCCGTGTCCGGGTGCGTGGGGGGCAGAGCCGGCCAGCCTGGCCATGGATGTGGGGGTAAAGAGGTTAAGGAAACGGCCACTTTCTGAGTGATAGGGTGCTTTTTTCTCCCCCCCCCCCTTTTTTTTTTTATTTTTCCCCCAAAGGCTGACCAGAAAACCGGTGCTAACACGGGCAGAGGAATTTCCAGTGCTCCTCAAAGTCCTCCTGCTCTTTGCTTTGGTGGGGTGTTTGGTTTTCTCTGCCAGCGAGGCTGGTCCAGGGAAATGCAGGCTTAGGGGCCAGCAGGGAAAAGTCATGTACAATTTCTGGAGAGGGGAAAAAAAAAAACCAACAACGGACACCACCCCCCCAACCCCCACTGCCTGGGTTGGTAAAAATCATTAAAATATGTTAAGTGACATGAAGTTTGGATTTATGTGGACACACCGGACTGAAAGTGGACAGAGCCAGTGGGGGAGAGTCACGCTTTAAGATAGGGGGTCTTTATTTAAAGATGGTGTATTTATGGGGAAAGAAAGGGAATATCTTACAAAGCTCTCACTATACCCCCGATAACAAAACCTGTCACATCTTTACTTCTTGCTAGAAAAGAGCGAATGTCCTCATTTGAACATCTCTAAAGTGATTATTAGATGCCTCTCTGAGAAATCAGTTTGTGAGACCAAGCCTGGAACACACACACACACGGGGGGGGGGGGGGGGGGGGGCGAGGGAAGGAAAAAAAGGGGGAAAGAGAGAGAGAGGGGAGAGAGATTTGTTCACACTGTGTCCATCTCTTATTTTACCTTCTCAATACTGCTGGAGTATCCCTCCATCCACACTCTTATTGAAGGACCTTTCGTTAGTACGAACAACCCCTGCTTTAAAATAGAAGATCTGCACCAAGGGTGGAAAAAAAGGGGGAAGAATAAGAAATCCATCTCACAGTTTTTAAAAAAATGTTGTTATTATTATTATTATTATTTTTGCCCCTCTCCCTCAAGATGTGAGAACTTTTTTTTCCGAGGGTGTGAAATGAAGGACACAAAGACAGTATATGAGTGAAAAGAAGAAAGTGGCCTTTTAATGAGAACTAAAGGAAACCAAAACGTAGATGAAATGTACCGTAAAAGGGGCTTCAAAGTACAGTCTAATTCCCCTGAGTTCAGCCATCAGATAGATTTGGTAATTGGGAGTTTACTGCACAGAGGTAAGGCTGTATGGTATGGATAACCCTGTATTTCTTCCCTTCAATAATTATAGATACGTTTCATGGACTGCCGTTGCACAGAGGCAGGAGATACTAGAGACCTCTCACTCCTGCAAATGAAGGAAGAGCTAGCCATCACCACAAAAAAAAAAAAAAAAAAAAAAAAAAAAAAAAAAAAAAAAACCCACAAAAAAACAACACTCCAAACTACCTGCATGCTCCAAGTTAAAATTATTTCCCCCTTTTCTAATCGTGATCCTGGCTGCAGATGGGCTCTAGCAAGGGCGATACCAGCACCAACTCGCTGCTGCTACCTTTATTGGTGTTTGCTTCTCTGCCTGGCTTTCATTCTGTGTGTCTTTTCTGACCTTAGCTTTTGCTGTATCACAAAAAGTCTCCGCAAGTAGCAGAGCGATAAATCCAACCAAAAATAAGACAGATTTCCTCATCGATGTGTAATAAAGTTAAAGGACATTGTTTTGTCAGACAAGCGCTAAGTAGAAAATAAATCTTTGGGTCTGGGGAAACAAAACGGAGTGCTGTTGGCATGTGTGTAAATTTACTTTTAAAAGCAATAAATCAATGTTAAATTAAACAGCTGGGCTCCCCATCTCGGAGAAGGTTTCAGGTTTAAGCAAACCTCGCCGGCGAGGTGCAGTCCTGCCCTGCCCAGGGTGCAAGCCCCCCGCCTCCGCGGGGGATGCTGCCAGCCGGGGGGGGACCAGGGACAGCCGAGGGACGGGGGGGGACACGCGGGGGCAGCCACCCCCCGACCCGGCCCGCGGGTGAGGGGCTGCCCCCCCAGCCCCCTCGCCTGGCTTGAGCCAGGGCTTGGCTATCGCGACCTGCCGAAATAGCCCGATAGTGCTGTTATCCATGTGCTAATGCCATCGTTTCTGCACCATGAGGCAGATGCACGGCATGCAGGCAGCCGCCGTAGAGAGGGGCCGGAATCTCTGCTTTTTCGGTGATAACTCCTCATTTTAAGAGTGTTTGGAAGTGAGTGTAAAGAAGTTGTATGCACCTGCTCGCCGCGGGACCGCAGGCGTTGGTGTTGCTCGCCTTGTCACATTCGCGGGCTGTTTTCAGAAATGCTGAAAGAGGTGGAGAGGGAGAAAAAGTGGGAGAAGGGAGATAAGGGGGAAAGGGGGAAAGGAGGCGAGAGAGAAGGAAAGAAGGGGAGAGAGGAAAAGAGTAAGAGGGAGAGAGAGAAGGAAGGAAAGAGAGCGAGAAAGAGACAAGGTGCGAAAAGAGAGAGAAAGAGAGACAGGAAGACAGGAAGACAGGAAGAAAGGAAGGAAGGAAGGAAGGAAGGAAGAGAAAGAGAGAAAGTGCGAAAAAAGAGAGAGAAAGAGAGACAGAAAGGCAGAAAGGTAGAAAGGCAGAAAGGCAGAAAGGCAGAAAGGCAGAAAGAAAGAAAGAAAGAAAGAAAGAAAGAAAGAAAGAAAGAAAGAAAGAAAGAGAAAGAAAGGAAGAAAGGAAGGATGAAAGAAAGGAAGGAAGAAAGGAAGGAAGAGAAAGAGGGAGAGAGAAAGACAAAAGAGAGAGAAAGAAAAAGAAAGAGAGAGAGAAAGAATGAGAGAAAGAAAGAAAGAAAGAAAAAGAAGCTAGAGACCTGCAGTAACGTTTTAGCACGCTGATGTAGACACAACATGAATCTATAAGTTATTAAACCCCCCCAACAACAAAAGCAATATCGCAGAAGAGTAAATGGCATGGTTTTCTGTTAGGAAATATCTGTACGTGATTGAAAATTTTTAAATAATGGAGTAAAAATTTAAAAGGACTTGACAATAAAGATATTTTAACAGAGAGACGTGCATTGGTGCTAGTCATTTTCTCCCAAACACTCGGGCGGCGGTTCGGGGAAGGGTTTGCCATGACTCCTCTGTGGTGCCACCGCCTCGGATCTGCTCCCAGGACCGCTCCCCTGCCCGCACACCACCGGCACCTAGCTTGATTTTTTTCAGAAATAATGCGAACACGACGTAGAAGCAATTTCTCCCTCCTTTTTTTTTTTTTTTTTTTTTTTCCCCTGGGATCCCTACAAGTCTCAGAAATAAAAGGTGACCCTTGACGGGACGGGAGCCGCAGCGGTCATTTCATATACCCTGCCTTTGTCTTGCTCCCTTTTAGAGGAGGACCTGAATACCCGGCAAAGTTTGTCCGCCTTTTTGTTTGTGTGTAGATAAGGACATTTCCAGTTTCTCAGTGTCACTCAAGGCACTGATGCTGCTATAGGTAACATTTGAAGCAGCCTATTTGCTTCCCCTTGGTGCCTTGACAAATCTCCTCGGCTCTTTGGGCACACTCACCCGGCACCCCGATTGCGCCATTGCTCCTCATGATAACGCTAAGAAGACGTTTTATTTGTGGGTTTTTTTTTTTTTTTTTTGGCATTCATATTTTCCCCGGCAGGATAGAGCTGGGATGGCCGGAGTTGAACAGCCAAGTGCCCGCAGCTCGCCTCCGTCAGCGCCCAAATCCGCATGTCGCGGAGCGCCTTCACACAGAATTAATTAAAAAAAAAAAAAAAAAAAAAAAAAAAGACGGAGAACTAGATTATCCTAATAAACGGGCGAACTGATGAAGGGCGAAGCGGAGCGATCTTCCTTTCCCGGCCCCCGGGGCCGCCGCCGGGCATCGCCGGCCTCTCCGCTCCCGCTCCGCGCCCGCGGACCCGCTCCGCGCCCCTTCCGCGCCGCCGCCGCGCCGCCGCCGCGTCGCTTCCCGCGGCGTGGGCTAGATGGCGCTCCGCCTCGCGGGACCCGCCGCCACGCCGGCCCACGCCGCCGCGGCCAGCACCGCGCCCGCGCTGGCATTTGCGGAAAGTCCCGCGGGGCGCGGAGGGATGGCGGGGGGGGGATCTGCGGCCCTTGGTGGGTCGTTTGCCCTGGTGTGTCGCGGGAGGGGAGTCGGGGTGTGTGTTTCCCACGCCCACGCGTGTCCTAAAGCACTTAATGAATTGCCTCAGGCCTCGCCGGCTCCCGTCGAAGGGCGCGGATCGGCGGGCTGAAGCCGATTTGCCGTGGGTGGCGTGGGACAGGCTCCACGGGTCTGATTTCAGCAGGAATATAATCACGTCATCCGGAGTTAGCCTCCGTGTCACTCTGTCATTAACCCATCAAAACAATTATGATACATTCAAAGTGCAAGTGCCATAAAATCAAATACGGGCCCTTCATCTTTTCAGGACTGTGAGGCACTCTGTGTACTTTCCCCCGCCCCGCCTCCCCCCCCCCCCCCCCCCCCCCGCTCCAAGGCGAGTGTCAATACCCGACGTAAAGATTGTTATATAGATGTATTATAACAATATATATATAATATTATATATTATTATATAAATATATAATAGCGGGGGAGGGGTGTGTGTTTCCAAAATCACTCCTCGTCCTCTTCGGGCTCCATGCCAGTCCCCGTGTTTGAAGACTAAACGTTAGTTTTGTGCAGAAGACATTATCTTCCTGCAGGACAGATATTTAAAAAGTTATTGTAGGAGGTAAAGCTAACAAAGAGTGAATTAGGCTTTGGACCATCGGTCCGCGGTGTGATCACCCCTAGCGCTGTCGCGGTTGTTATTACTGTTATTAATTGAACTGGGAGGTTCCTATCATTTGCATCCATCCTGCGGTACCTTGAGGAAAGTGGCCTATGAGACGGGGAAAAGTAATAGTAAACAATGAATCACCAGACGCTGCCTCGCAGACAAGGCGGGATGGAGATGATGCTGAATTGCTCATTTGAACTCATTTTCTCAGAAACGTGGCAGCTCCTTTCTCAGTGGGATGAATCCGGAGGAGTTTGAGTGGCCTGATTGGTAAACTTTATTAGGGATTTTTGGATCGGATTATTCGGATTTGGTGCCGTAGGATCTTTGTGGAGTCTCTCTCTCTCTCAATAGGTGTTAGGCTGTAACTAGGAGGCGCTGAAAACCTAAGGCGGAAAATTTACAACTTGATCAGCTCCAAACCACACACACCAAAAAAAAAAAAATCTGCTACTGTTGCAAACATATGTTACGGATTAAGTTAAGCAAATGGCTCTAGTTTTGCAAGGTTGAAAGCTGATAATGAAAACTTATATGCTAAAGAGTTTGGCTTTTGTTCTAACTCCAGTTACTTAAACGCTAACAAATCCCCTCTACCTTTCCGGGAAATAATAAAATAAAATAAAATAAAACCAACAAAACTTCATCTAGCTGGGAAGGGAGCCGTGACAATCGCCCTTCTGCCGGAGCTGTGCCTGCCCTGAGCTTTGAATTTCTCGCCAGCCAAGCTTGGCCAGGTATTCGTTTCAGGGAAGAAATAGGCGAGAGCTCAACGCTTTCCCACTCGCCAAGCCGGGGCTAATCACTGCTGGGCGGCCAAGCCGCCCCCCCTCCTCATCGGGGGGTGTCACGACAGAGGAGCCAGCACCTCGCTTCCCGAAGGATTGTCAACACCTCAGGAGTTTGGATTTGTTGTTCTTTCCCCTCTCTCTGTTCCCTCCGCAGCGCAAAATCCTCAAAGCAGCGTTAGTTAGTGCTCCCTTCGCTGAGGAAGACTGCGGCGAGGTGAAAGGCTACATCCCGAGCTCCCCCCTGGATTTTGACCCCTCTTCTCGCCCCCCCACCCCGTTTCCCGGCCGAGGTCCCCGTTGGTCTCTGTGCGTGTCCGGGACATCCCCGCTTCCCCCTCCCCGGAGATGCCGCATGTCGCGACCCGGCGACAGGACAAAACCCCGCCCGAAGTGAGGGCTGGTCCCCCGGAGCTGTACCGGTGGGGCCGAGGGGGAAAGGATGGAAGGTGGGGAGGAGGACCCCACGCCTGCCCGCGGGACCGCGAACGCGCAGGGACTTTCATCCCCCCGAGCAGGCAGCGTGCATGTGACATTGACAAATGGCCGAAAGACAGGAAAAGTCATTTCAAACGACTTTGAAGGGTTAGAGGAAGAGAGGGCGAGGAAAGCGCAGAGGAGCTCTCGGGACTCCTCCTCGGGCTGGGGAAGATTTGTTTATTTCTTTCCGAAAAGAGAAGGGGCGGGGGAAAGTCTCCAAAAGGGCAATAAAACACATTTGCTCTATTCGTACGGCAAACTTTCTGTGCTCCCCAGACGCAGGGAAGCTCAGAGGGGGGGAAAAACGCGATTGAACGACCCTTTCCTTCCTGCGGAGCGCGGCCAAGCTCGCCCGGCTCCGCGTGGGAGCGGGGCCGCGGTCACGGCCACGCAGGGCGGGCGGGCAGCTCAGGGGGACGCGGGGAGAGCGGCCGGTGCCGCCGGCTCCACCAGCTTGGGATAAGGGGCAGAGGCGGACCCGGTCGTGGGAAGGGAGACAGAGTAATAGGGACCTAAAAAAATAAAAATCCAACCCCCCCAGTACCTCCAAACCCCTCAAATTACCAGAAAACACAACTAAATCTGGACAGTTGGGGTAAAAAATCCAATAAATTGGGGCGGATCCTAACGAAACTCCAGCGTTTGCATTTGCTTGCAAAGCGCTCGGAGAGCCCAGGGCTCGCCTGAGTTCTGGGGGTGCTTTTTCCCGTGACCATAGTAAAGGCGCAGAGTGGAAGCCAGCTCTGTTTCCATCCACCCTTAAAAAAAAAAATTAAAAAGGAAGAAAGAAAGAGAGAAAGAAAGAAAAATAAAAAAGAAAAGGAAGGAAAAGAAATTGAAAGGAAAAATAAACCGTTCTAGGTGAATATTCAGCGCTGCAAAATATTTAAGCCTTCGGTTTCGTCTGCGTGTGGCGAAGCCTTTGATGCGGGCGTCTCCTTCTGTGCCGAAGTCGTTGGGCGAAGCTCCTCGCGCGGTGGGGAGCCGGGGGTGGTTGTGTAGCCAAAACCCCCCGGACCCCGCCCGCCCCGGCGGTCGCACAGCCGGTCCCGGCCCCCGGGGGCATCCTGCACCCCTCCGCGGGGGTCGGGTCGGTGGTGGCTTGAGTCAGTCCGGGGTGGGGGGGGGCCGGGAGCTACCTTGGGACCCGCCCCGGGAAACCTCCAAACGACAAGGGGACGGCGACCAAGCCGGATGACCCCCGGCCAGCCGCGGTGGCGGGACTGTGGGGCTGGGGGACGGAGCAAACGGATTCCCGGCCCCCGGCCCCTCCAGTCGGCCCTGGGTGGGGAAGTGACCCCGGTGGGGTGCCCGGACCCGCGGGGGTCCCACGCCGACCCCCCCAAGGAGAGTGCCCGCACCCTGCTGCGCTGCGCTGGGGCGGGGGTACCGACTCTCGGGGGGACTTGTGCACCGGGGCTGGGCCCCGTCGGGGCCGGGAGGATGCTCACCCATTCCCGGGACACCCTCTAATAGCCCCCTCCCCGCCAGCGCGGGGCAGATACGCAGCGGGAGGAGTGCACCGAGCGATCAACTTTTTCATCTTTTTTTTTTTTTCTTTTTCCTTCTCTCCCTTTCCTCTTCTTCCCCTGCCTGGGAGTCGCAGGGGTCTGGGGTGGTCCGGGGGGATCCCGAGGGTCCCGGTGGGGCTCGGGAGGGTCGGGGGGGGGGGGGATCCCTGGGACCCCCCGAGCCCCGACGGCGGCGGCGGCGGCGGCGACGCTGTCCATGGTGCTGGGCCCGCCCCGAGCGGCGCCGGGCCCCGGGAGCGCGGGAGGGAGGGAGGGAGCGGGGGGGGGTCCTCCGAGAGACCCCGGTAAGGACGGCATCCTGCCCGGTGGTCCCTGTCCCGAAGGTGGCAAGGGTTTTGGGGAACGGTGCTGGCTTTGAGTCTTCGCCACCGGGTTAGTCGGTGGCGTGGGGGAGCCCACGGGAAACATGTCGATAGGCAACCCGCACTCCCCCATAACGCTCATCGCTCGTAGTTCTGGCGCTACCCCCATCAACAACCCCCCCCGCCCACCCCCCCGAGGAAAGGATGCGCGCTAAATTGGCAGAAAGTACAAAGGAAACCACTGATAACCCAAACCATCATCATCAAAAAACATCTGAAGTGCACGTAGAGAGGTGTGTGAGGGGGAAGGGGATCTCCCCCAGCCAGCCCCCGACCCGAGAACGAATCAAAGGCTGGATCTTAATTGAATTAGCGAAGAAA
Organism: Platalea leucorodia; assembly: GCF_965183815.1. Taxonomy (NCBI): domain Eukaryota; kingdom Metazoa; phylum Chordata; class Aves; order Pelecaniformes; family Threskiornithidae; genus Platalea; species Platalea leucorodia. The sequence goes on from NC_138858.1 coordinate 85,936,429, forward strand.
CTCGATGGGAGCGAAGGTGGAAGTTGGGAAGGGGGACGGAGGAACAGGGAAAGCTGGCGAAAGCGGCCAGCAAACTGGTAGCCCCCGACTTGCTGCTTGCTACGAACCGCCAGATCAATATTTACAAGTTCCGTGTAACATTAGCGGCTTTCTCCACAAAAATGCAGGCAAGCAGGAGCCGGCACGATATTGGGGAGGATGCTGGTTTTGTACCTGCGTGTTGCGGGCAGACAGGGAGGACCCTTCGCATTCAGGGCTTTACCCTAGGCAAAAAAAAACAAAAAACAAAAAACAATATCTCATCGTTTGGCGAGTTAAGCTTAGAGAGAGAAGGCGTGAAACGGTCCCAGGAGGAGGGGAGATGCGCGGGAAGGTTATTTATCTAATTGTGTCGGAGATAGCAGCTTTAAAGGAGTTTGAAGGCAGAATTCTGGAGACAGCCCTTTGCCAGGCATTAGGGGATTAGGTAGGGCGTGAGTAAAAAGAAATGGAAACGACAAAAGGAGACGACCCAGGCCTTTCCTCAGAGGGGTCAGCGCTCTCCTGCGCCGCATTTAGTGGGAAATAACACATGCTATTGTCTCCGCCGGGATAAACCAGCCTGCAGAACCGTCCCACGGAAATATTCATATTTACTTGACCCCAGCTGGGGGGTGGGAGGGATATTTAAGTGGCTCATTTCAATCCGCCGCCGGGTAGGGCATGGCTGGGAGCGGGATCTCCCCGTGGGTCTCCACTCGGGTCTTCCGCATCCCCCGGCCCCCCGGGACCGCGCTCCGGCAGCCAGACGAGGGGTGGTGAAAAAACTCTTGTCTCCCAGCACTATTTTTGTTTCCCACTCGTGTTTCACCTCGTTCCTGCAAAGCGAGGAGGCGGTGCGAGGCTGGCGCCTGCCTGGAGCAGGCGTTTGGAAATCACTCAGGAGTCAAAACTTCCCCACGTAACTCCCGCAAACTTGGCGGGTGCCAGTCTGTGCTGGAAACACGCTTCCCCCGGGAAAGGCTTCTCGGGTTGATGTTCACGAAAGAAAAAAAAAAAAAAAAACAACCAACCGATAGGATAGCAGAAACGCTTCTCCCCCTCCGGACTCGCAACCCCCGCAGCGCCGTGGGGATGCGCGGTCCTTCCACGGGGTCCGCCACGGGGTCAGGAGATCATTGAGGTCTATGTGACTTGAAATAAGCCCCTTTTGAAAAGTTTCTCCTTCCCAAGAGCTTAAAGGGACCCAAGCGCAAGGCTGCAAACCGTGGGGACTTCCCCCGGCTGGGTCACGGCGTTGAAACCAGAGAAAACTTTGGGTTTGCCGGCAAAGTTAAAGAAACCTGGGTGGCATGTTCCCCAGGATTTGTAGCTCACCCACACTTCTGAGAGATCCTCCCCAAGTTTGTGTGAATACTTTAATTTAATTTAATTTAATTTAATATTAAATCGACACAAAGCAAGAGCCAAACGTCTCCAGCTGTCCGGGTGCTGACGCACGAGAAGGAGGAGGAGGAAGAGGAAGATCTTCACCGCCGGTCAGTTCCCATCACCAGGTCCCTTTCTCCTCCTAACGAGGCGTTTTGATGGAGAGGGAAACTTGGAGTGTGTGTGTCATAACTGGAGCGTGCGGTTATTGTGCAACTGATGGACCAGAACAAATTCTGCAGCTCGGGAAGCGGTTTTCTTCGTATTTATGTCCAATATCTACAACTTTATACGGGGGGTCGGGGAGTGGGGTGGGGTCGGGGAGCACTCAACAGAAAGAATAAAACCGCTCTGAACGGGTGAAATTAAATCCACTGGTCACTGCGGGCTTGATGAGAGAGGGGGCGATTGTCTGCATTTTTCTCATTTGGTCACTTTTTGGTTTGTTTTCTTTTTTTTTTTTTTTTTTTTTTTTTTTTTTTGTTGCCACCATTTAAATGACAGGACGGGGAAATTTAGAGGTGCAGTAAAGCTGCTTGTCTGAATCCACTTTGAAGTAATAATGCTAGTGGGTCTGAAATCCAGATCTACCAGCTAATCTCTAGTTTTGCCTTCAAACGGAATTCAGTTACAAAGAGCTTGGAAAGATTTTGCATCTATTCAAGAGGCACAAAATCTTTAATTTTCTGAGGAGCAAAAACTCCCCAAGAAACTTCATATAGCTCCTTAGGTTTTGCTTAGCATACGTGATAAAACATTGATTGTCGCAGTTTGGTGACCCATGAAATTTGGGGGTTAGTTTTCTCTTCAGACCAGAGCATATAATTATGCAAATAAAGAGCTGTCACTGATCTAGTGAAATACTCACAAACACATGCAACCCAAAAATGGAACAGAAAAGTGAAAATTTGTGGTATTATGATGGTACAATGATAAATGACATCTCCTTCCAAGTTTCTTGAGAAGTACATTTTTCACACTTTGTCGAGTACGTCAACATAATGCGAGCACACACCGAGACACACGCGCACACACACACACGTCCCTGCGAGATCCAGATACCCACGAATGTGTGCACAGGCACACACACATACACACACATGCATCCCTCAACTCTGTAAGATGCATCTCTACCCGGGTGTACGATGGATGTACACATTCTTGGCAGGTTATTTTTGGTTTGGCTGACTTGAGAATGGTGCAATATGTGGCTCCACGCGGTTTTATAGATGTGACACTTTCCATTTGTACTTCTGAATGAAATTCCTAGAGGGGAAAAAAAAAAAAAGCCAAAACAATTAGTGATGTTTCTCGAGGACAGAGGAAAAATGCGCATTCCCATGAAAAGCAGCATCATCTTTTGACTGAGTCCGAGAGAATCACACCGCGATGACTGCAACCAGTGCATAGCCATGTGTGCACAATGCAGATGAGGGATTTCTTTGCTTCCCCCCCCCCCCCCATTTCTTTTTTTCCCACGGCCCTGCTGGGTTTGGGGGGTCCTCCGGCTGTTTTCCTCGCGGAATATTTTTTCCTGCTCCCCCGTCTTGGCGAGGAAACATTGCTCTCGCTGGCTTATCGCTGCAGCCGTGGCATTCCGGCTCGCACAACGCTGTGCAAACCTTTTTAGGCAGGCGGGCCATCCGCCTGTCGGTCATGAGGAACTGGGGGATTCTCCTGTAGAACATATCCCAGGGGCAGGTTTTTCTTTTTTTCTGGGGGGTGTGTGGGTTTTTGGTTTTTTTTTTTTAATTGTCATTTTTGGACACCCGGGCCCAAAGTTACCCATGGCACAAGCTGTGGCATGATGATGTCAGGGAGTTTCCCCGTGATGAAATCGGAGGAGGCTGATGTCAGACCTCCGGCCGCTCAAGACGTCAGGGCGTGAGGGACCAGCGGCGTGTAACTTTAAAAACATCGATCCGAAGGAATCAATTAAATCAGCATTCAGCCCTCCTAAGCGTGCTGTGGGACTGTAGTTATCACCTTTCCACGACACGCCGGGATGCGCTCACTCCTTCCTCTCTTCCCTCCGCGGGCGGTGCCGCAGATGCCACCTCCTCCAGTGTCCGTCCCCCTCCCCCCCGTGTCTCCCCCCCCCCCCGAAAAAAGTCCTTCTTCGCGAGGAACCGGCCAAACCACTCTCCCAGGGTGTATTTTTATGTTGTTTAGCGTTTAAGGCCAGCTAAAGGGCAGCGGGACGGCGGGCGCGCTGCCCTGCGCGGCTTCCTGCGGAAAAGGGGAGTGGGACGCCCACCCTCGGGAAGGGGGGCCGAGCCCTGGACCGTGGGACTGGACACGCAGCCCACTCCGCGGCACAGAGGAGACTCCTCCCATCCACACCCCCACACCTCCCCGGAGCATCCCTGCGTGGCCGTGGGCGGCATGGGCCGGGCTGGGCAGGGTGCCGGCTGCGTGGGGGAGCTCACACCTTCCACTTCCCGAACCCGGCCCGGGTCCTGTTTGCAAACACGCCCCACCCGCGTTTTTTCCCAGGGCCGGGAGCTGCCGCCCGCGCAGCCCCACGCTACCCACCAGGGACCGCGGCTTCCGCGGACCTCGGCGCGGGGACAGAAAGTGCGCAAGGAGGAGAGAAAAGAATATCTTTATTTTTTTTGTTCCGTGCAAGCGGAGAAACACCAGTGGCGAGGACCCCCCCGTGATTTACAGCCCCTCTCCAGAAGCGGTAACGCGAGCCAGGCCAGTGCACGGTGAAGAAAAAGCCTTCTAAAACAGGGCAATCGTTACAGTACAAATTTTTGTACACTTGGTTTCTCATCGATACTTAAAAAAATAAATCCGTTCCCGCGACATTTGGCACCCTGGAGATCCCACCTCGCCTCCTCGGCCATGGAGAGCGGCGGGGCGGGGGCAAGCCTCTCCCTCCCCGGCCGTGGGAAGAAGCACAGACACCCAAAACACGCGATGTAAACGCCCCCCCCCCCCAACACACAGGGATGGGGGGTCTGGGGTGGGCACAGCTCCAGGCAGACACCCGCCGTGGGGGGCCCAGGCCGGCCGCAGGCTGCAGCATCCTTCGACGGGGCGGCGGGGGCGGGGAGCCGGCTGCAGACCTCCCCCCCAGCAACAGGTTCCTCTTCGGGAAAAAAAAAACCGCCGGGTGTGGACTTTGCGCTGCTTTCCGCGTAGGCACGGCCTGACCACCCCCCTCCGCCCGGGGCCGAGGGCGGGGGATGCTTGGGGAGAGGTTAAATGCAGCGAGGGAGGATTTCGGCCCCAACCCGGCCGGGTTTCGCCTTGCACCCCCCCCATCAGCACCGCTGTCTTTGCTCCGTGGCGGATGGGAGTACCCCCGCTCCTGCATCACCTCGTTTTAACGCTCCCCTCTCCTCCCCGGCATTCCCGGCCCCCAGCTGTGGGACAGGAATGACATGAAGGGGGTGGGATGGGGGCCCCAAACCCCTGTGTTTGAGTGTTGCCTCCTCGGCACTAACAGCATCAGAACCGAGGCGGGCACGGCCATTGAAGAAAAGATCACTTTAATTTCCCATCATCAACACTAAAGGAGCTTAATTAGTGCGCTCGCTCGCCGGGCACGCCATCAGGCACGTCTTGTCGCTTATCAGACGTTTTAGAAGAGAAAAGCCGCCGACAGCGACGGTGGTGGGTACAGCCGCATCCCCCCACCTCGTCCCACTCGTTGCGTGGGGTCCCCACGCAGGGCGGCCTCCCCCCAGCTCCTGGGAAAGCAGGGATGAACCCGTGAGCTGAGGGAAAAAAGGAATAGCCATGGGATGGCTAGTCATTACAAACCCGGCATATGAAAACGGAAGCATCTTTGAATTTAAAAATAAACAGGAAAATGTGCGGTGTGTCTCCTTTTTTTTTTTTTTTTTCTGTCATATTTCACAGTGTGATCCAGCCAGTTAATGAATAGGCATTTTTTAAAGTGGAGCTTTCAAAAGGAAGAGAGGATCTACAGATAATGCCATTGATCCAGCAGGAGGAGAAAATCTCTACAACAAAGGGGCTTTCCTATAAATCTGGACCAAACTTCTTGGACCCTCCTACCAGCAGAAAATGAGAGTCAAGAGTCGATCCCACTTGGTCCGAGAGAAAGAGAAGGCTACTGGGTGTAAAATCACGGACTGGTTAGCACTTCTGAGTTAGAGCCATCTTTAAAAAAGAGTAATTCATGTTCCATTCTGTCGCAAAATAGAAGGAAGCAGCAAAGAATCCTGCAGGCGATAGGACCACGACGAAGCTGTTAAATTCTGGCATCAGCTTGGTGCAGGGCTATGTCAGGGCAATTAGAGCTGCACCATGCTGCACTGTGCAGTACCACTGTCAGCCTTAATCTGCGCGCTGATGGGCAGCACGAAATCCAAGTTACAGCCCACAGGAAGCACAACCAGTGAACCCATATTGCTTTGACAGTTGCACTCATCTAGAAATAATGCAAAACGCTATTTAGATGTATACATCACGACCCTGTGCTCTAGGAAGAAAACAATCTAATGAGGGGCTGGGAGACTGCTTGCAGAAAACAAACAGTGAAGAGGTTGTTGGTGGTTTTTTTTTCCCCCCTCCTTTTACAATTCTTCGTATTTTATCCTGTTGGAGCGCCGCGTTGGGGTTGGTTTCACTGAGCTGTTCTTTGCCTCTAACGCCTCGCTGAAGAACTTGAAAATAGATGGAAAACTCTTCCAGGAAGTTAGTTCATGGCGCTCTGTACCTGCAAAATACAAAGGCAACAGTGTGACTGCGGGTTGTTTTGCTGCTGCTGGCCCTGCTCACAGGGGTGTTAATGCAAAAGTCAGGGAGGCCATGCAACCGTGGGCAGCTGGTCCGGGGGGAGGCCTGGGGGGTTGGGGCTGCCCCGCTGCTGAGCTCAGGGGCAGCTGGGCAGGAACAACCATGCACACAGACACACAGACACACAGACCACAGGTCAGAGATCCTGAACGCATCCCAGGCCTGGGAAAGCACCCTGCTAAGTCAGGCTTTGTTAAAGCACCTCACCTGTTCTGCCTAACTTGGAAAAAAAAAGTGTCTACTTTTCAGGGCTGGTGTACTTTGTACTATTTCTTTTTCATTTTACATTGCTTTTAGCTTGGTATATGATTTTTAACCAAAAGAGAACACTTGACCTGAACAACAACGGATGCATCATGAAGGCATCGTTCGTGCATCCTTTCCCAACAAGCCCACACACGATATTGAGGCAGTAAAGTGGACCTTTCCTGCTTGTCTCTTCCCTCTGCATACAGATTCACCTCTATCTCTTTTTTTGGTAGGCGCTTCTATTGTTTTACAAGTGCCTCCTTCAACGCTTGGCGCATTTGCTTTATTTAAACAAAAAAACCCCACAACAACCCCCAAAACAAAACCAAGATGATGGAGATAGGGAACCAACGGCTGTGAAAGAGTTGGGACCTCTTCCTGGGTAAGCCAATTATGCGGAGATGCTGCCTGGAAGTCTCTGGATCCTGGGCCTCTGTTTGATACTTTAACATTGTTAATGATAATTCTTTAGTCTGTAATAGTAGGTCATTGCTATGGTTACTCTACAATGGTGCAACACTTCGCTTTCCCCTTCAGCTATTCGCTGAGACCCGGTAACCACATTTGTTGCCTAGCAACAGTTTTGTGACAGTATCACAATCTGGGGGTGACAACAATGAAGGACACGGTGGCCGTGGCCTGCCTGGCGGAGAGGGATGCCGCGCGGGGCGGTGGATGGTCCTCAGGGGATGTGGGGCGGCCGACGGTCCCCAGGGATGTGGGGCAGCCGCCCCTGAAGGATGCTCTGGCACGTCGCTGCCTGCACGCCCACCTTCACGCCCTTGCCGGGATCCTCACCCACATGTGCCCATCCTTGGTGCATCCTTGGTGGCTCCATGCGCACCATTCCCTCTGGAAAGTCTGTGATCAAGGTGCTACCCGTCACGTCTCCCTCCCCCGCTCACTCACAGGCAGTCATCAGACAAGCTCCTCCAAAAAAGCCCTCTACAGAAAGACACCACTTCCCACACAAAGAGACATTTTTCTACAAAGAGGATCCATGTCATGCGCACTCACAGATTCCCCCCCCTTCTCCGCTTCTCGTATGGAGATGATTCATGACATCTTACACAAATTTCCCAGAGACACCTTTTATACAAACACGTTCCACCTCCAAATTCACCCATCCTTGTGCAAATCCTCTTTGCTGGGAGGCAGTCCGTCATATCTTATAGGTGGCTTTCAATGCAGACTATCTACCTGACTCCCTACAGAGAGCCACCCCATACCCACACTCACCAATGCTTGTTCCTCACCTTGGGGTCATGCTGTCCCACCACAGCAGAAGGATTAAGGTCCCCTTCCAGCACAACCCACAGCCTAACAGACCTATTCCTCAGGTTACGGCATGGTTGGGTATGCTACAATTGCCCACTGCCGCCTTGGAATAACACCAGCAAAGATGTCATCTACTGAAGCTGGTTTTACGGAGGGATGGGCTGTCCTAGCACACCCCAAAGACACTCCTGCACAGGTAGGTCTCCTCACACACCTGTGTCACAGCACATGGTAATATCACGTTGAGCACCAAGAGGCAAAACAGCTTCCCATGTGGCTTTCTGGGCCCTACAAGGACGCTTCCCACACAAACACGTCTCTCACTCCCGCCTGCCTGCATCCATCCCCTTCTGTCTCGATCGTATTCATCCTCATTAATATCCACTGGATTAAATTAGATGAAAATACAGACAGTGAACATTATGTGGTGTGTCTCCCCCCTTTCTTTCTTTTTCTTTTTATCAACAGCCTCCCTCTTCTGTGAAAGGGCCATCCAGAAACAAAAAATGACAAAACAATAAGTTTCTGAAGCCTCCTCATCCCTTTCTCCGTCCTGCCTTCTCCCATGCACTCTCCTCATGTCCTCAAGAGAGATCAGGCTTACATTCACTGGTGTTACTGAAACTGATTAACCTACAGCTTTCCTGTAGCAACCCCTCTCAACCCACCCCTCTCAAAAAACAATTCAAGCTTTGAGTCTAGAGGGACTCAATGATTCAGCGGTCTGAAGCAATTTTAACACTCCCTGTTTTCCCTTTCCTAGTAACAATCTTACTGACAGATGAACAATTTCCCTAGTGATAAAATCACTACAATGGCTATTTAGTTTCCAGGATTATGATGATTCTTTGCTTGATTAATATTGCAATAAGAAAAGCTTGCCAAGTATCTGCCTTGGCCCTTTATAGTCATTTAAAGGTCAAATTTTGTCCTTACGTATTCACATTCAACTACTACTAAAGGGAGAGCCCTAAAAATTTAACACTGCACAGACTGTGCATTTATGATTTATATACCAGAGGCTCAGAAAATGAGACAAAAGCAAGAGGAGCTATGTCCTAAGGGTGATGACAGATTTGGCCATAAGGTTTTTGCCAGAGGAAAAATATCATTGATGACTGCAATCTCAATTGTGTATTTAGTAGTAGACAAATCTAAATTAAATGCATGAGCAGCCATCTATTTTTTGATAGAAAGAATCGTTTGTAAGAGCTGGATAATAAGAAGCAGTTGTACTAAAGCCAAGGTCCTTTAAGGTACGTATACCCCTAGCACTCACTAATTTCAACGGCCGTGATGCTAAACTGCATGATTCAATATACCGTATTAAGCAACGGGTTGTCGCACAACGTACAGTGATTTCAGACATTAATTCTTTGAGAAATCTTAGGAGCATGTTGCAATAAAAAGACGTATAAAAACTGTTAAGTGTGGGAGACAGCTAGAACATCCTAAAATATGTTAAGGCTACAGTCGCAGAAGAAAAAAAATACCAATCCCCCCCACTCCCAGCCCCACTAAGAGAAATGAGAGAAATGCCATAGAAGTAGAGTGTCCTCCCAGTTGCTAGCATGGAAAGAGGTAGGGAGAACTGGATGTATATTTTAACACATACAGAACATCATCAGAAAGGTGCTCCGAAGAGAAGGTGGATCCAATAATGTGTGAGGTGAAACGAGTAATGACTGTAAAATGGTGAACAAGTTTCAGAATCAATTTACCCACCACCACAAAGAGATATTGACAATTAGAAATAATGAAGACTTGACAATACAGTTGTTGATACAAAAAAATCAGGTAAGGGAATACTTGCAAAAATTTAATATACAAATCACCAGGTCTGGATGACATGCATCTGAGGGTCTTCAGGGAATCAGTTAATGAACTTGCTGAACTACTGGCAATTATTTCTGAGAATTCATGCACAATCAGGTAGGCACCAGAGGACTGGGGTGGGAAGAAAAACAATGTTAATTTGAGAAAAGGAGGATTAAATGAAACTACTGCGCGTAAAATTTACCTTTGAATATTAGTAAAGTAAGAGATCAACATGAAAAAAATCACAAGCACCTTTAGGGTACCAGGCGCCTTAGAACAGAACAGGCTCAGATTTGACAAGAACAGATAAAAAACAAACTTGACCACTTTATTGAATCACAAAAATCAGTGGGCGAGAGATTTATCCATTGCTATGTCTTTCTGCATAGGTCAATCTGACAACTTGGGGGCAGTGGGAACCTGGGGAATCACTTACAACGGATTATGACCTTCACTGCTCTAATGTGCTGCAGTCACCCCTATCTCTTGTTTGCAATACCCCAGCCGAGAAGACCTCACAATACTTGAGACTGAAAGTAATGCAGCTCCCACCTTTGTGGTGCTGCACCTGGGCTGGCTCTAGCCGCAAGCAGCATGTCCACCAGCACCCGCAGTGCACATGGCATCTCTGCAGGCTGGGACCAGACTCGGCATCTCATCTCAACTCATCTCATCACCGTTCCTTGCTGGGTCACAGTTTGGGACTCTGCTCTCCGCAATTACCACTGCAAGTCTGGAACAGCATCACGGTTCATCAGGTTCACTACATTTCAGCTGAAGAAAGGCATAACTCTGCATCTATGAGACAGCATACAGTACCTCAGACTGCCGTGGAAATGGGCACTCGTGCACTCCTTGGGAAGTGGCTAGAGCATTTGAGAAAACAAATAATAAGTAACTGCACAGGGTTGAAAATATACCTATGAAGTTCCATAGGGACTGGTATTAGGGCTCAAGACTTTTAAACATGGTTATTAGTGATCTGAAAGAATAATGAGAGTGCTTATTAGTTAATTAGATTAATTAGCAGATGATATATTGAATAGGAGATAAAGCAAACATAAGAAGGGGCAGAACAATAATCATAAAAAAAGGGCAGCCTCAATGGGTAGGAAAAATAAGGAAAGGGAAAAGCAAAAAATGACACTGGGATTGGTGCCTGCAGGGGTGGCCGTGCAACACCACCAGCTGAATGATCCCAGTGGCCATTTGCACGCACATGTGCAAATGCGTTTTCACTGCCTCCCCTTTCCACTTCCACTCAGGAAAAACAGCTCTTCACCCAGTGAGGCCGACGAACTCCTCCGTCTGGAACTGCAGTGCCCGCGGAGGGAAGGAGCTCTGCAATCCCCACAGTTCACTCTTGCAGAGCGATTACCGGCTGTGCGGGACAAAGGTGCCCTCCTACGGCGCCTGCCCACTGCGCTGGACAAAAGCCTCCTCCCGCGGTGCTCAGAAGATGCCCAGCACAATGGTGGCCCCCCGCCGCGTTTACAAGATGTGTGGGACAAAGGTTTCCCATGCTGCACAGGAGCTGAGAGAGATCTCCATAGACGGCTCCACGCTGGAATATTTTTGCAGAGAAAAGTTTCCAGGTTGAAAAGTTTCTCCACAGGTATTATCCACAGGGCTGACCCTGGGTCTGCCTCTCGAAGCGGTGGCTCATCTCTAAATAGCGTGGGCTTCAAAATGAATTAAGGGTGCTCCATGCCTCAAGCTTTAGTTCCCATTGGGACGGAGAGTGTTGCTGCTCTTCACCAACCCTCTTGCTCGGCAGAGAGTTTGCAATTTATTTCAGCTGGAGCGAGCTCTGTTCCCATGGTCGCGGTCCATGCTGAGACCCTGCCATGCTGCAAAATGTTAATGCCAGTTTTGGGCAGGACATTAGCTTTGCAATCTTGTCCCCAAACACCGTCAGCGGTTGCTTTAGCATTTGTGACTTAAGCTACACCAATATAAAAGGCCCTAAGCCTCACCAAAACTTGATTTGAATGGTTCAAAGGGTGAAATGCAGCCTTTTGGGGGGCATTTGCACAAACAGAAGCACTTTAAAACTTACTAAACATGTTTTATCGTTATTTCCATAACTCTGAGAAGCAACAAAACTCATTCTTCCTGTACAAATACATGAACAAATAGGCCAGCCCCTTCTGACCTGGGAACGTGAGTGCGATACGCCTTTCAGAAAGGATTTTTCCTCCTGAAAGTTATGAATCAATGGAAATGTCTTTCCTTCTCACATTATCTACACACACACACACGCGCGCGCACACACATTAAAGTCTTCATATAAGACTTTAATTCTTAGGTGTGTAATTCTGTAACTCTGTAGTAGCGTAATGATATGTTCAAATCTGCATTTATGCATGAGAAAAAGATACTTCCTGCCTCTGCTGCATCCATCTTTCTGGATGCTATTAAATGACTTCTGTATCACACAGTTATTTCTAAACAGGAATTTAACTTTTTTTTTTTAACCTTTGAGTGCATCAGATATTATCAAGAATGACAGAACAATTTTTAATTCATAAGGTTTCTCCATTTGCAATTCCTGGATCCTATGGATCTGCACAGGAAGAAATTATTGTGTCTGTTGCGACTATTTTTCTCTGCTGATGTAAACGTCTAGGTCTCAAACCCCAAAACAGAAGAAGCGCTCAGAGCTTCATCAATAAAGCTAAGGAAAAAGGAGATTAAAAAAATATACCTTGCTTAAAATCACTAAATACTTCTGACAGGGAGGATAAGAGCTTCAGGAAAAATTGGGAAGGAGTCCATTAGCTCAAGAGCTTTGAGAACAAATAACCTTAGGAGCTTCTGCGTATATGCTTCTAGACATTGCAATGGTAAAGAAAGGTTAAAAGTTTAGGTGAAATTAAAAGACAAGCCATGCACCAATTAATGAAACAGAAGAAGTGATTTCTGAGGGGACATTAAAAAAAAACAAGAACCAAACCCCAAACCTTGGTGTGTTTAGTTTGGCTAAGAAGTAATAGTTTGTGGAGTCATGGGCATGATAATAATCTAAAAGCAACTGTGTAGGGAAATGAATTCTTTGGAGGAGCCAAGAGGGAAGAACCAGAGAAATCTGAAGAAATGAAATACAGCTTATAAAGGGTGCTTAGACACACAGTAAGCTGGTTTAGATACAATATTCATCTACAGAAAATTGTGGGAACCTTTGTGGCAATGTTAGACAACAGACTACACATACTAAAGACATTTTATACTTATTATCTCCTGTGACACAGACCAGTGTTTATTTTTGTTGGACATTTATTATCTCTAATATCTTTAGTGGGATAATGGAAACAGAGCAGTAAGCATGCTGCCAACCCAGAACAAAGATTACCTCTGAACTCCCATACTTGCAATCAGCTTTTTTCCACCCCTAGTTTACAACACACAAACTACTCACAAGAAGCAAGTGGTTTAAAAAGGTAACAAAATATGTAATAAATTCCTCTTGCCCCATGAGCAACAGATTCAAAGATTCATGCAAAAGCTCAGTGCAAGCAAGGTTTGCAAAGCAGGAAAGAGACAGGAGGCTAACACAGCTGTCATTTTTCACTATTCTTCATTAAATATTAAGGGCAGTCCCATGAGCATGGGTCATTTGTTTGCTTCTCTGCACGCTAACTGGCCAAATAACTGAAAGTTGTAAGGTCATTCCCTCCTGAGCACAGGTTACCAAAAGTCAGGTCATTTTTTGGGTCACCAAAAGTTAAATAATTTTCTTTTGAGTATACATTAAAAAAGTGGGAAAAAAAAAAAGATATCAAACAGCTATAGGGCCTTCCCAGTAAGAACCAGGCAGTGTCCTGTGTCCACGACAGAACTGCTGTTAATACCAACACAAACAGTCATAGTAATACAAATTGCACACAACTGCATTAAAAAAAGGAAGGAATCGCAAACAGTTAAAAACGCGGAATGATTAAATAGCATTTCAAGAGACAGAAGAGTTACAGGATCTTGGGCTGCAGGCTGGTCTGAATTGCTACTCTGGAGTGACTAGTCCTGAAAAGCAAATGTGTCCTTGGGTCCAAAATTTCACAAAAGGTCTTTTGCACAAACGGGCAGGTGTGCAGGCAAACAGGCAAACCCAAGTAGATCTGCTCTTATCTGCGCAATGAACACCGTGAGTCTGGTGCTGGCCGTGGGCACAAGCAGAAAAGACCAGATGCTAGGGCTGGGTCCAGACCCCTGGAATAGCTGGAGAGCTGGGGGGGTTCCCTGGGTGGCACCATTTGCATGAACACCTCTCCAAGACGCTGGCCCTCCCCACCCTGCTTTTGGAAGGGGAAAGGGAGAGGCTCGGCCACCCATCAAAGGAAAAGGGTGGTGGCAGGCAGGAGAGCTGCCACCAGCCAGCTGAGGCTAAAACAGCCCAGATTTGCACTGGGACCCTTGCTGATCCCAGACAACTGCAAGGATGAAGATGCACAAATGCAGCCTTTGCCCTGGCATCATTCAAGGACTGCCAAGCAAAAGGAAGCCACAATGAAAAACAACCAGCCCCCCAAAATTCGCACCAAGGTGGTGGTGGGGTTGCCTCCAAGAGAGCCTTGTATGCAGATATCCCACTTGCCAAACATCTGTGGTGCTGCCCCGCACAGTGAGAGACAGCAAGGAAAATAGCCAGCCGGTGGGACACTAGATAAACTCATGTCAGGCCTCCCAGGGATGCAGTTTGAGAGGAGAGGATGCTGACTTTGGGGCTGTGCTATAGGGAAAGCTGTTGAATGCGTGCTCCCAGTGAAATGCCACGCAATGCTTGGGGGATGATCTGCTCTGTCAGCATTGGAGCATTCCACCCGTCACCGGCTGAATCAGACCTGCAGCGTGTTACTGAACGACACTCTCACAGGCAGCAATTTCAAACGCAGGGAATGTTTGCAAGGAGAGCAAGCCGTTTCCTTGAACAAGCAGTCCAATATAGATATGCTCCATATTATACAACTATAGATTTTAAAACTCATGTTAAAATGGTGTAGCATGCAGAGAGAAGTAGGCAGGGGTCGAAATTATATTAGTATCTGTATATCTATATATCTTTATATTTCTCTATCACTTAGCTGTATCTCTATCTCCATCCCCATCTCTGTTATCTATATCTACACATCTATCTATCTATCTATCTATCTATCTATCTATCTATCTATCTATCTATCTATCTATCTATCTATCTATTCATACCTATAACTACACCTTTACCTGTATTTAAAGACCAATATAAAAATTCTTTACCTGACAAATGTGAGATGGAACATTCAGGTTACATCTTACAAAGATGTTTTTGGGGCAAGAACATACCTATGGAAGGTGCAGGCTCTCACCACTGGAAATTAAGAATAGGTTAGACAACCATTTCTTGGGAACATTGCAGGTATAGCTGACCTCACCCTGGGGAATGTGGACAAATTAGATAACTCCTTGAGTTTCTTTTTATCCAGCCCTGTCTTTTAATAGCCTGTGACTTGGCTTTATTTAGGCAACACGTAAAGTTGATTGTATTCACAGGGTACATCACAGTAGCTCTGAAGCATTTGCATAATACACATTAGTGAGCTAACAATTTTTTAATGTAGATGCATTTTTTCCTATCATGAATTAGAAAAAAATCTTTATAAAATTGCACCCAAGAGCACAAATAAAGTATTTAGCATTTGAAAACCATCATTTTATCAACCAGGAGAAAGGAAAATTTTCATTTAAATAAAGAAAGTTTTGACCTGTTAAAAACCCGACAGTTCCTGAGAGAACATACATCCACGTCGCTTCTTGGGCGAGACTGCTGAAAAACAAGTATTTAAGCTTCAAAGCTTCCACAGGTTATAAACCTGAAAAATACTAATTTACAAGACAGATCTTAACAAGCTACAGCATCATACAAGCAGTCAGTTACATCTCTTTCTCCCCACTGCTTTGCAAGGGCACATCTAGCGGAGTTTTCTAAGGGAGAAGTCATCATTACTGTGCCTTTGCAGACTGCGAGGCTCAGCTGAGACCGGTGGCAGCACCAGGAACAGACCTGAGCTCTGCCAAGCCCGAGGCTGGAGCTTTGCTCACCGAGCAACACTGCTGATGCTAACAAGCACACAGCATTTAAAAAATGTATTTAAACACATACAAAATGTACCGCAGCAATACCTGCAAGTTAATTTAATTTGAAATACCAAAGGGTGGATTTTAAAATCTGAGTTTATTCCAAAACCCTGCAGCTTTTCAGTGTTTATAGGGCAGAGACCTGAAGTGTAGCCCTCTCTGGCAAGCTCTGCTAACCTGGGAGAGTGCTGCTTATGTAAGTACTTTCATTGATGACGGCAGGATCGGACGTGTGAAAGGACCTGGCTCTTAGAAAATAGCTACTCTTTGCAATGGTGTTTTATGATTTTTCGTTCCTAAGTAGTAATTGTGCCATCAAACATCTGGATGGAGAATTAATTATTGGAAATAATTCAGAAAATGCTGATGTCAGCTTACTTCAGTGAAGAATATCACAGATTTTTAAAAACCACCAAGCAAGTGAAATTATGTAAATCACCCGAGGAACAGCTGTACCAGCAGCATGAGCATTAACTGACCTGTCTTTGGCACTTCCCAAAAACACAGCAGCCAAGGCAACGCTGTGGAAATGGCAGTGCCTGCACCCAGAGCAGCTAGGAAGGGCACCAACACTAAAATCCTGTCTTATGTGATGGCAGAGACACCCCATCTAATAAAGATGGAAAAAGGCCCTTAACCACTAGCAGGATAAGCACAGATTTGCAATTGCAATAAAGCAATTTTAAAGTAAAGCAGCTGAATATAGTTTTCTCCCCTTTCATACCAGGAGTGGAGCTTGGAGACTGGCGTGGATGTCAACATAGGCAATCGTGGAAGTAAAGAAGGTCCTTTCAGATACAGGAACGAGCCTGTGTCTAAGGAACAAACTGCAATGGGAATGCTCAGGGGGCGTGAAGCACTGCAGCAAACGCGCAGTGTTTTTATGATTTCGGCAACAAGCTGAATTCATACATTGTAAGCCTTTAATGAATAAATTAACTCCCCCCCCTGCCCCCAGTGGAAAATGTGTATAATATTCTGCATAAGGAACATTTCAAAGGGATTTTTTTTTCCCCCTGAAATTTCTGCTTGGACTATAGAGCCCTGTTGTATCTGTGTGGGCAAAGGATTACAGTCAACACAAGCCCAGAGTATTTTCATAGGTACAGGAATGGTATTCACTAACCTGTCTGTTTCATCTTATGACTATTGCCTTTGGCTGGCCCCAACCTAACCCAAACCAACCCAGCCTAAGCAAACCCCTCCAACGCGCCATTGGCACCATCCAGCTTCTGCCCGGTCCTCTGGTGCAGGGCATCCCTGGAAGGGCAGTTCCCCCTGATTTTCCTTCAGATGTTAACTTTGTGCTGACTAAAAGGAAAAAAACCCAAGAAGCCAGTCACTGCCTCTGCAATGCTGGCTTTGCTCCTGGGGGAAACCTAGGCAAAGCACATCTGCACCTGGTCCTCCCCTCTTGATGGCTGCTGCTGCAGTATGGCATAAATGGGGTGAGGAAAGGGAGGGCTGAGATGGGACTGTCCACCCGCTTTCCTGCAACAGCTGGATACATTCCAGGTGCCACCAGCTGCCGAAAAGGACTCACCCCCTTACATCAAGAGAGGTGAAACTTAACAGCCTAAACCCAAGTGATGTTGAAAATCCTGATTCAGCTGCTCACCAGCCCCCGAGGTGTCTAAGCACCACAGACACCTTAGCTCCTGACCTTAAAGCTTACGCCTTATTACAGTATTGCTCCTGCATATGCTCAGAAACACCTCAGGCTTGACAGGGCAGATACTTTCACAGGTCTCAGGCAGATAGAGAGTTGTCGTCACCCCTCCCCCCCCCGAGTAGGTGTGCAAGCCTCAGGGGGAGGAATGCCCTCTTCACTCCTTCCCGAGGCTTCATTTACACCAAATCTGTTCCCACTCCTTGCCCATTTTTCTTCCATCTGGGACTTCTATTTCTCCAGGACATCTACTTCTCCAGGACATCTACTTAGAATCTTAGAATCGTTAAGGTTGGAAAAGACCCTTAAGATCATCGAGTCCAACTGTTAACCTATCACTGCCAAGTCCACCACTAAACCATGTCCTCGAGCACCACATCTACCCATCTTTTAAATACCTCCAGGGATGGAGACTCAACCACTTCCCTGGGCAGCCTGTTCCAATGCCTGACTACCCTTTCGGTGAAGAAGTTTTTCCTAATATCCAACCTAAACTTCTCCTGGCACAGCTTGAGGCCATTTCCTCTTGTCCTATCCCTTGTTACTGGGGAGAAGAGACTGACAACCACCTTGCTACAGCCTCCTTTCAGGTAGTTGTAGAGAGTAATAAGGTGTCCCCTCAGCCTCCTCTTCTCCAGGCTAAACAACCCCAGCTCCCTCAGCCGCTCCTCATAAGACTTGTGCTCTAGACCCTTCACCAACTTCATTGCCCTTCTTTGGACACGCTCCAGCACCCTGATGTCCTTTTTGTAGTGAGGGGCCCAAAACTGAACACAGTACTCGAGGTGCGGCCTCACCAGTGACGAATAATACTTCTCTAGGACACCCACTTTTGAATTCCTGCCCCACAACTTGCCCACCTTGCAGGTCTTGCCCACCACCTAGCCTTGATCCTGTTGCATCTCATCCACCCACCGACCCCAGCTCTCCTGTCCTCATGGCCACCAATTTCTGCCTTTTGCTGACTTTTCTTCACCCTGTTTCACCCTCCACCTCACTGCTACTGTGTCCATCCAGTCTCTCCTCACCAACACCTTTGTCTTCCAGTTGCTGGCAGTAGCCCACCAAACACATCTTCCCTCTCCATATTTTATTCTTTCTTAACAGGATGAGAAAGTCCCAGATCTGGTTTTGGCAGGTATTTAAAAAAGCTGGACACAGGCTGCACCTACTACCTAAGTGTGGTGGTGAGGGCAGAAAAAGAGGACACATCCATGAAAATGCAGCAGCCCTACCCTGAATGATGAGAGAAATGAGGAGTTGCTCTTCTAGGTGAGAATGATGGTTTCATGGGAAATTCAGTACATTTTTTAGGGCTAATGGAAAGGAAACACGTCTGAGTTTGTAAAATGCCATGGAAGATGGAGATGGGCCACCAGAATATGAACATCAAGTAACAAATGGAGTTAAAAATTCAGGTTTTGGGAGTCACTGACAGACTGGTCATTCTGATAAAATTTTAATTCTGTCAAGTAAGTATACAAAATTTCCTGGAAAAAAATGCAAAAAAAATTTGCAAATTTGAAGTGTGGATAACCCTTGTCCACTTGCTATAAGTCATGTATGGCTAACCCATACCAGATAAATTTTTCTCATTTGCGTTTCATCAGCTGCTGTGTATATATGTACAGAAATACATATTTACACACACATATACACCCTGTACACCTAAGACCTATATGACCCACTTACAGAGTCTGCATAGCTGCATTAGTGAGACAGATGGCAAGAAGACAGTGCTGTTTCACCAGTGAATTTACACCGATATAGTGAGTGTTAACCTTCTTTTATTAGTGTGACCTTTGCTGGTCGTTGCTAATGAACATTCTTGAAGAAGGCAGGTGATTGAACCCCAACTGCGGGATTTTATGGACAATGATCATTGTTGTGGGTCAAGTACACCTGTGCTGCAATCATAAAGTTAATAACCTCTACAACAACAGCTTTACATGCGGCTGTCTCAGAAGAATGCCATTTCTGTAACGCACAGCCTTTGGAGATGTTATTTATAATTTATACCCAATCTGAAGCGCAAAGATTTTTCTCTCCTGCAAGTCACGGTAATCAATACAGGTCTGCACCTATTACAGCCCAATGAGGTGAAGTGTGCGGCAAGGATCAGCTGTGCCGGGCAAATGCTGCGGCTCATAAACATGGCTTTGCAAAAGAGCCTGTCTCCAGTGGCCGTTCCCAGCATCTATGGTGGGAGAGCAAAGAAAGGGGGAGATAATCCTTTGTAAGGGTGCCATCCCAGCTGCTTAGTGTCGCAAACTAAATTAATTGCATATTTGCCTCAGAACTACTGAGAAACTTGAGGTTTTTTTGGTGCATTGCATGGATTTCAGGCTTCTGCACCCTAATTCATAACACATCAAGACTTAAGGCAGGATACTCTGAAGCTCTCATATCATGGAAACCAGCAATTTAAGACTAAACACTAATTTGCAAAGGCTTTGCAGATGTGAATTACACTAAATTTAACTAAGCTGAATAATATCACACTTCCTGTGACTTAACCTCAGAGATGTCATTAGAGGGAGAATTTGAGATTAATGACCATAAACCTGCATTTCACTCCCTGCTTAACCCTCCTCCTTGCCTCAGCAAACAGCAGCTTTGTCTGGAAGTGCTCAACATGTTTCCCTTATGTACCTGCCCTGCTTCCTACTTCTTCCAAACACCACCACCAAAAATCAGCCATGGGTGATGTTTGGGATGCAAGGGTGGCAAGCCAGCCATGTGGCGATGAGTTTGAGACAGGCATCAGGTGGGGGAGGAGGTGAAGACTGGCATCGCAGCAGCAAAGTGAGGCTCAGGCAGAATGAAGGCAGCCGTAAGGCAGACAAGACGAGAAGACACGTTGTGCGTTGGGATGAGTTGACCTCTGCCAACGCCCCACCTGACATCCCTGTCTATGGGAGTCAGACACACAAGCGTGAGCGTGGGAGGTGGGTCTGCCACCAGCAGGAGGAAGAACTCAAAAGTCTGGGATGAACATGAAGGGAAATATTAAGTTCATGATAACGAAAAAAAACCCAAACCCAACCAACCAAACCCTTAAGAGCAGGGGATGCTTACTGTGGTTTGCACGTGTAATTGGTGGGTCCCCATTGCTGAGCTGAGGCTGGAGAAGGCTCAGTGGGACCCAGGAACCAGCAGGGCGAGGGACAGATAGGGGTTTCCCCTGGAGGAACTGCAGATCACGTCCTGCCTTGCATCCACAGGAAAAGCAAAACTGGACAGAAAGCAGCCCCAAAATCAGGGTCTTTCTGCTAATCCAGTTTTAATTATCCAATTGCAGAGTGGCAAAGTTTTTAAACATTTCATTTAACCATTGCAATAATTAAATAGGCTCCATTTGGGAGACCACATGTATTCCAAAATAGGGATTGATTCACTATTACCCTTTAAAACAAAACAAAACAGAATAGAACAAAACAAAACAAAACAAAACAAAAAAACCATCAAGGTCCAAAGCTGTATCTTCAACCTAACACAGTCATCTCAATGTTGAAGAAACAATTTATGATCTTCCCACCAGCCAGAGAGAAAAAAACCCACAAACACCCAAAGACAGAAACCAATGAAGCTTAATGACCTTGGTGCATTTCCATACGCAATTTTAATTTCAAAATACAGTCCTGATCTAACAACTGATCTTTCCATGTGGAGACTTCCAGCAGAACCAATGCTGCTAAGTCAGACTGTGGAGCTCCCGGAGAAAGCAAGCAAGATCCCTCGTGTCATGATAGAGATCTTTTGCCAAGTATTTAGTGGGTTCTGAAGAAAACTTTAGTCTCTCCCAGCTAGAAAGATGGTAAACCTCGGGAGCTGGAGATGGAAACGCAAGTGCCTGCCAGGAAAGTATATTTGGAAGTGGAACAGAGATGAAATATTTAAATGAGTTTCAAAACTTGGTGATTCAAATTATTTTCTTTTCCTTACGTTGAGAATCTCAAGTTTTTTTTTCATAAAATTAGAACAAAATGAAAAGAAGTTGTCGGGGTAATTTCTCTCTGAAGAATCACTGATCTGGAATTATGTCATCTTGCATTAAAATTATCAGTTATTGCCACAGTTGGCCCACAAATATTATATTAAAAAAGCAGGAAGAAAATCACTTAAATACATTTAGGGAATTCTTTTGTTTGTGCCCTGTGCATATCTTTTAATACTTATTGCTCCAATTTGGCTTGGTATGTCTAAAGCACCGTAGGTTGTTTTTTCAAAACAAGTTTAAAACAAACTGTTGATATATTAGGGAAAAAACTGCATGGGGAAAAACAAGATTGAGGTGGGAGCTGAAGTTAGGCTAAATGAGAGCGATATCAGCATGCAGAAATGCACAGACAAGCACAGTTTGACAGTCACTGCTCATAAAAGATCCTGCAATGAGTTAATATGAAAACTCAGTCTCCTGTAGAGGGAAGTTAGAGGGGAGCTCATATATAAGCACTTGAGGAAAACTTGCACTGTGGCTGGAACACATATAGCACATTCCCCGTTAGTCTGGGGATAAATGAAATGTTATAACCACAATATATTGCCGTATTAAATTAAGAAAACATTTTTTTTCCAGTCTGTTGTGAAAAGAGAAAAATCTATGACTGACTAAAAAGCAAAGAACTTGCAGTCAACAACATCCCCATCTGTTTTGACATGTTTTTCAGCTCCAGCACCGGAATGACACAAATGCTTTGCATTGGTATCTCTGTAGCTGTTACTTTCCGCAGGAACTCCACGGAGTTTTACAGCACCGATATTAAAAATTTTCATGTGTTTCAGTATCGCTTTTCCAGGTCTGCATTCAGACACACCGACAGCCTATGGGACTGCCTCTGAGCAAGGAAGGAGTGTGAACCAAGGGGACAGGGCATTGTAAATACAGGGTTTGCTCCTGTGCAGATCTCTCCTTCGTGAAGTTGGGGAAACCAGCAGCCAGGCAGCTCATGGAGCTTTGCCCCATGTTGAGGTCTGTGGACCTGGGCGTCTGCAATAGGAGGATGGGGAGGAAAGGGTCCAGGAGAGAAGATTTATCTCTTCTCCCCGCAGAGAGCTCACACACCAAGGCAAAAATACAGCTGTATCACATTTCCATGGGACTTGCTTCTTGCCAAAAAGCCTTCAGCAAAGCAGGACCACGACAGCAGCTGCAGCTGGGAGTGAAGCAGTGAAGCCTGCTCACCAGGGTTGTTTCTGCAGCTGCAGAAACCTGCACAGAGCCCTTGTGCAGAGAACACCCTGCCCTACGCTGCACACGGAGCAAATGCTCCTGCTCTTCCTCAATAAGAGAAGGGGGGAACGCAAATCCACAGCTCCTGTGGTGGAAGCGCATACCATGATTAGGCAATAGGTGGAAGTGTCAGGATTTGTCCCATAAGCCTAAGTGCAGGGGTGCTGGTGGGAAATGTTTTTGCCACTGGTCTGAATGAAGAACCACCTCATCTGTGATTATTTTCTTATTTTCTGCCTATGAGATACTAAGGATGCAGCTCGAAGGCATCGTGCTGCTGAACTTGCACAGCGCTGACTGGGCTGGACTTCCAACGTGTGTGCAAGTATTTAAATTAAGTTTCACAACAAAAGAGGGTCAGTACAAAAAAAAAACGCAGCAAAACCAATAAAATAAATCTGTGACAGGCACACTCAGCAAATCAACTAGATGCAACAGCTTTGGTATGGCCTGAGAAGTGATAAAACCAAATGCTTCCTTAGCACACCCATTACTTAATGTGGATTTCTGAAATATGAAGAGTAGATATTTTTTAATTGGGTTTAGTATCCCAAATGGGTCATGGAGATATTCTTATCTGACTTTTGTGTATAATGCAAATAGGTCCTCTGTAGTTGGGGATCTCAATAGTTCCCTTTACAAAGGCTTGTTTTCAGTTGCTTATAAATTTTGCCAAGCTAAGTATTTGGGATGAAAATTCCCATGCTCTGTCTCTGCCTCAGGCTGATTATTATTATTTTTTTATGTTTCAGCTAAAAGGATTTAGTCACTTCAGGAAATAAGATTGAGGAAAAACATGTTTTGCCCCTGTTGGGGAAAAAAAAAAAACAAGAAAAGAAAAGAAAAGAAAAGAAAAGAAAAGAAAAGAAAAGAAAAGAAAAGAAAAGAAAAGAAAAGAAAAGAAAAGAAAAGAAAAGAAAAGAAAAGAAAAGAAAAGAAAAGAAAAGAAAAGAAAAGAAAAGAAAAGAAAAGAAAAGAAAAGAAAAGAAAAGAGAAAAGAGAAAAGAGAAGAAAAGAGAAGAAAAGAGAAGAAAAGAGAAGAAAGGAGAAGAAAGGAGAAGAAAAGAAAAGAAAGGAAAAGAAAGGAAAAGAAAGGAAAAGAAAGGAAAAGAAAGGAAAAGAAAGGAAAAGAAAAGAAAAGAAAAGAAAAGAAAAGAAAAGAAAAGAAAAGAAAAGAAAAGAAAAGAAAAGAAAAGAAAAGAAAAGAAAAGAAAAGAAAAGAAAGCCTTACAAGAATTTTGCTGAGCAGCTCCTGCATCTCTATTCTTCACAGCAATAGTTTGAAATTTGGAAGGTAGGGTCCCTGTTGTCCTTTTGCAATTCCCATGAAAAACCACCCAGCTTTTTGCCTAGTCACAAGCCTTTGAAAAGTCTCATTTGCATACGCTTAGCACAGAGTCCCCAGAATTTGGCAGCTGAACTGGCCAAAGACTCCTCTGAAGATGCTATTTGCAATAGGCAAGCTCCAGCCCAGGGCTGATGGGGCTGAGCCAGACTTTTTTATGCAACTGCTGCTCCCAGATGCTGCAGGCAATTGTGGCATCAGGCACAGGAACTAAGCGCAGGCAGCAGTCTGTCCTGGGCTACAAATGCAGGCAAAACAAGGGGACAAGGGACAAAATGCAGCCTAATGGAAACAGAGAGGAAAACTAGCCCTGGGGGGGGGCACAGAGAAGAGTGGACCAAGACAGGAGACTGACCATGCAAACAGATCACAGAGAAGAGGCATGGGAACAGCAAGGAGGTGGGTTTGTAGGTGAAAGAAAGACCTGGAAAAGCAGGAAACTGGCTGCAAAGAGAGGCTGGGATGTAGAGATGAGGGACAGCAGGCAGTCTGGACACAGCAGGGACAGGAGGGCAGACATGGAGGGCAGGAGAGGCAGAAAGCTTGGAGACCACAGAGGGTACGCAGCTTTCCAAGCTAGCTGAGAGCAACTTTCTGGAAGACTCATTCTCTCTGAGCAAAGACAAAACAGACCGTCTGGGTCAGTGCTTCGTTCTCGCTCACCTGTGGTTCATTGAGAGGGTCACAATCTGCTGCCCTAATACTCTCAGCTCCCTTACCTCACTTCACCAGCCCACATGCCTGAGCCCAAACTCTGGATCTGAAATTTCCACCTCCGCAACTGACCTGCAGCAATAGAGCATCACATGATAAAATTTCCCTTCTTTGTCTTACCGTGGTTAAATAAAACAAATTACACACAGAAAACTACATTGAGAGAATATCTGAAGCACACACACTGAAGGGACAAGTTAAGGACACTCAGTTTAGTAAATGCCAGAATGGCTCAGGGGCGAAACTGATGGGAATGGTGCTTATTGGTGCTGCTCTGGTACAGCTTTTTGTCTATATTGTGCAGGGTTTTGAGCTGCCCTTGAGGATCACTTGTGTGTTTTTCCACCAGGCTCCTCCTTTGACCCGCAGCTATCAGCTGGGAGTAGAGAGAGCTGGTCCAAAGACACTGGGCTTTTGCAGCAGAATGTGAAATAATTTCATTTATAATGCAGTACAATGAGTAAATGAAGGAGAATGTGACACAGCTTGGATATGGGAAACTCATGTAGTACAATGCTACGAAATGTATCTTGGCCATTACATGGGTAGTAAATGAAATTAAGTGTTGGGATTAAAAAACCCCAGGTATTTAAAGCAAAAACTAATGACTATTTTAAAGAACATCAATAGGGAATTAATCTCATTAAGGGAAAAATCCTTTCCGGAGTTCCCAAGCTCCAAGGAGGGTTTTTTGGAGCATCTGCAAGCAGAAGTCTCACTGCAAGCGATGATCTTTTACCACTGAATCCCTTGCAGCTGAGCTGGCTCTCTGATCTTTGCCAGTGGAAAGGCACCGCTCATGTGGTTTCTTACATCCAAAGCTTCCAGGTCACCTAACTTCCTAGCAGCCAAAGAAGAGCAAAGCTACCTCTAATGGTCAGTCATATTTACTAACCTACAAGTCATATTTTTATCTTAACCTACCTGATGGTAACTGTTATTTCAACCTGAGAGTGTAGTTGCATTATGCTGTTGTGATCACTGTAAAGAATGAGAGATAACACAGAAATAATAATTTGTTATGGAAAAATAGATGAATGGGGTACACAACAAGGCAACCTAAAGCTTTGTGTTTCTATTATTTTGCTCCTTCTTCATGAGATGATGACTGCCAGTAATTTGAAGAGATCATGAATCCCTTAATTACATTGTGTGCACCAAAGGGATCACCCCTGTAGACATTTAAGTGAGGCAACCTTTGTTTCATAGTAGTCTGTTATTCTAGTCTCCGACCTGCTCAAAATAAACCTCATGTCAAGCCAAAATAATTGGTTTCCTGCAACTTTTTCCTAAGGTGGTCCACCAAAAATTCCTGAAGCATTGCTCTCTACAACTACCTGAAAGGAGGCTGTAGCGAGGTAGGGGTCGGTCTCTTCTCCCTAGTAACGAGTGATAGGATGAGAGGAAACAGCCTCAAGCTGCACCAGGGGAAGTTTAGGTTGGATATTAGGAAAAAATTCTTCACCGAAAGGGTGGTCAAGCATTGGAACAGGCTGCCCAGGGAAGTGGTTGAGTCTCCATCCCTGGAGGTATTTAAAGAATGGATAGATATGGTGCTCGAAGACATGGTATAGATGGACTTGGCAGTGATAGGTTAACGGTTGGACTCGATGATCTTAAGGGTCTTTTCCAACCTTAACAATTCTATGATTCTATGATTCTATGATTAGCATCTAAACTAGTAGAAAAGCTGAATAACACCTGTGACGGGTTGAACATGCCAGTCCCAATGGACATCACAGGTCATCTCAGTCTAGGGATGCACAAGCCATGGTTCTGCAAATCTAGTGGCACAAGAAAGGAGCTGCAGAGCTGCACTCGCTGCAGGGGATAAATTGCCCTTGAAGGACACAACATACGTAGAAGTATACAATACAAAATGTTTGTACTTTGTCATTGTTTGCTCTAGCATGAGCTTCAACTGGTCTGTCACTGTGCAGAGTAGTGGGTAACGTTAATCAATAAAAACTTTGAAGACTTCATACATTGTTGGAGCTAAGAATGGCTGGTCACTAAAAGCAATATTATTCTGTAATCACATCACATCCATCTGTAGACTCATCCCTGAAGTTTGCTGCCATGGCATTAGTTAACAGTTACTTATTTTTCAAGGTTTGGTTAACAGAACAGTGAAAAAAGACAATGAACAAATGAAAAAAACAGTATGAAGAATCATACAAGACATCATAAACATAGCAATGGCAGTTTTAATGATAATCCTATAGGAAGGAACACTGCATCTCAATTTTTACTTTGTATGATGCCATGATGTATAACGAGTTACTTATTTTGGAACGACAACCATGCACTGTTTCTTTTCCTTGCTTCAGCTGTTAGCACATACATTTCTGTGCTAACATGATAGTATTCTTTGAATGAGATAAAAAGGAATGGTGACATAGCCACAGGCCACTCAGCAGCAAGCAAAATCAATTACCCCCAAACAACAATGTAATTGATCAATTTCAAATACAGAAAATCTGCTGAGTCCAGCCAAGTCATAACAAGCTCAATTTCAAAAGTGGGTACCTAATACTCACACAAAATATGTAACAAGCCAGGCAAATTACAAAAGCATTAATCTGCCCAAAGAAGCAATCACCTGTACAAACATTCACATTCGCCAGCATATTTACGACAATTATACTGCTCATGCATCATGTTACCATTCAGATAACACAACACACGTTGCACACTCTTATCCATGTTTTATGGCCAATATCTTTTAAATATTACCAACTACTGTTTGTTGCTCTGTTTAGTAGTGCCATATCATAACACACCTCCTGGACTTGACAATGACAGATGTTGCTGTACATACTCACAGGAGTATTTTTTGCTCACCACCACAGGATGCCATACCTTTGCTCTGTGCAGTACAAGAACTGCTAATGCCCAAATCCCAATTCTTAGTGGCTCTGAACTAGCATAATTTTATAGCACCTTGATTTATTCCAGCTGAGACTCTTAACCCATGCACCTACCTGTACCCTTTTAATTTCATGAGACACTAGGGAAGGAAAATACTGTCTCTCCTGCCATGGGCATATATGCATACGCCCTAACAGACAGTGCCCTGGTGTGCATCAGCCTCCAAAGTATTTGGTAAAAACTCTCCAATTACTGGTCAGATTTTCAGGACAAGAACTCTTCCATTTCCTTTGTCTTGAATACAAACTGGGCACTAGCACAAACATTTTTCTCTTAAATAGCTAGGTCCCACATATTTAACACTCTAAAGCTAGAAACCAAGCAGATAACCCATTATAGAAAGCCCAATGTGCACAAGACACAAATTAGTTTGTTGAGTAACAGTCACTGGGCTTCACTGACTGTTTTTGGATTTTGCATGTTCTTCCCCTTCAAAATATCTTCCCCCAAACTCGAAGTAATGTCATTAAACATAGCAGACTGCTTGGCAGGCTTCTCAGGTAATAGGCAGGTAACAATGAATTTTCTTTAAAGGGCTCATGATACGTATGCTGATATAAGACTTATTTTTACTTGATGTGGATAAAGTGTGTGAATAAGAGTGTGAAAAATCTGAAGCCAGAATAAAAACAAGACTAAAAAAATTTGGCTTTTCACTCTTTAAAAATAAATACTGGAAAAGTGTTTAATAAAATGGCCAACTTTGCAATCCGTATAGCCCACCCCTGTAGCCTCTTCAAAGAAAACAAAGATAAATCATTACACAAGTAGCAACATAAATCTGTTCTTCTCTGGCACTTTTGCTAAGAGGAATGTTTGAGCCATGAATTTGTAACAAGTTTTAACTATGAAATGATGAAAAGCTGGCACTTTCACAAAGCTCCAGCAACAGAGAAATACTCCACATCAGGTAGCAGTGCTCAAAACCACTGCTTTTTGCCTTCTTTTACATGTGGCATGGTTCATGACACTACAGTCATGGGGATCAAATGTCCTATGAATTCCTTGGGATTTATCTCCTTCACCTGGAAGCGTGACATTATGGAGCATGGTACAGGATGATGTAGATATTCCCCCTTCAGTCCCATCTGTTTTCATTTATGACGTTAAAAATAAAACCAGCAAAATTCTTGAACAGTTATGCCATGTCCCAGATCCTCTTAAGAGGAACAGGCCAAAGTCAAGCTTGCTGAGCCATACCCCAACCAGAATCCCCACGGTTTTATAGATTTAAGTAGCTTAACATTATTTCAGTGTGCCACACTGTCACAAAGGGGCATTATAAGTGTTAAGGTTGTCAGTCTGCTGAGCTATCAAAGATTAGTTCATGTAGAAATGTATCAACATCTTTCATATAAAGCTAATCAAATTTGAAATTACTGACATGTCACCTTGAAGAGGAATTTGATTTATTATTTGCAAAGTAATCCAGAAAACAGTGAGATGCACAGCTATAAGAATTACTGTTACACTGACTTTGTGACATTACATTAGTTCTGTTGTTGCTTTTGTGCCTTCACTAAATAATTATAAACAACAAAACTTTCTTTGTGCCATTAAGTTGCATGAATGTGAAATGTGGCTGCTTAAAAGTAATAGCTCAGATCTAAAACTGCACAAGAGGTGTTTGCTATTAATTAATGATATGTAATGGAAAGCACAAAATTGTGTGCAGCCATTCTTCCCCTTTGCAATGGTCCCATACTTAATGGAGAAAGTTGCCAAAAGTCATTTTAGCTCTATGACCTCCCTTGCTTGTTTCTCCCCACTGGGTAGCAGGAGCTGCTCCAGTGGGATCAGATTTTAAATGTCATGCAAATAGCATGCAAATTTTTAAATGTCATGCAGTTTAAGTGCATACATAATTTGTAGCATATTTACTTATTTGTGCTCATAAATCACAACGCCTGCAAACACAAACCAGGCGTGCAACATTTCTCATGCACAAATGTACGTTAGGCCCACCCAAAAGTCTTCCTGCTTTTAACTTTACATCAGACACATGACTTGGCTTTGTCTTTAAGATAAAGACAATGCAGGATCCCATTCAAAAAAGTCACACACATAGTTAACTGCGCTGCAATAGTCATTCAATCTGTATCGTAATTTAACACACAGCACTCACGTACACCACCAACTAAGTTCTCTGAAGTAAAGATTTATTTTTAGCACTGATATTTGCTCCTTGTTGTTATGTATAGTTCTGTACGTATATGAATGCATGTTTACGGCACAACGTAAATAAGAATTCTGCATTTGAGATCAGCTATCCCGGTAAGTAAATGACTATGCGTATAAACAAATCTGTTCACTACCTTCAAATATTTTTATTTGTCATATAATTATATCATATATATATCCTCACAGATGTATAAAATATATTCTTAGGAAAATTGCCACAGAATGTTGTTGCTTATATTAAGTAAATGGTATATTTGTGTACTATGCTCCATACTTAAATACACGAAGCATATTTGTATACATATAGAACTGCCAAATATTTCACTTCTGTTACTATACAAACAGGTTGATATTACTGAAAAAATCCATCCCTCTACTAACGTTTCTGAGTGTTTTTGAGACTGGGTTACCAACACACCTTTCAGAAAATTTGTTTTTTTACTGATAAGACTACATCACACTAGAACTAAGGATACTATACAGCTAGACAGGCATGCAGCTAAGAACATAGCTTTTACCAATCCAATTAAATCAAGACTTATTCAAGCTGTAGCCTTCACTGCTGTCATTAGCTGCTGTCTCACAGTGTCAAATGCTCCACCTGAATTCCTACCTGGATGTAACCTGCCATTTCCCCATGGCGGTTCATTCTGGGTATTACCAACTAAATTTTTGGACCAAGTTACCAAACCTTTCCTTTCCCAGATGCTGAATGAGAGCTAGGATGCAAGGTGTCCCGTCTTGTGTTTCATCACCAAACCCCATGGCACAGACCAGAGGTGCCAGGCAGGACCAATAAAATGAACTGGGGAAGTATGCAGAAGGTAAAACGAAACTGTGAAGAACTGTCTTTTTACCATATTCCAAATTTTCTTCTTATCCCCAGTGTGGGCCTTGCTAATCCATAAAAAGAGACAAAAAGTGCACTTACTGGTGGCTTTGAAGACACTTGCTTCAAACTACAACGATAAGATTAAGAGGAAACTTAGATTCTGAAACTGTGGGAATTTTCAAAATGGAATTTAAATAACTAAAAGAGTAACAAGGGATGTGAGGTGAATTTCAAAATATTAGTGTTAACAACTTTCTTTTTTTAGACAGGTTCTCTCTGGCAAATAAAGCTGTTAAGTGATTTCAATAGCATCAATATTACACACAAAAATGTGATATCATTAATAACAATGAAAAAGAAAAGAATTCTCATGGGACATACAAAACCCATGTGTAACAAGTTATACCCTCACTCTCCTAATCCAGTCTGAGCCATGTAATGTCATGTTTTGAAATATATTAAAAGGCTTGCTTCCCCCCCCAACACCCTCCAAAGTCTTTTAAGAAGCATTCATAACACTGTTACAAAAGTAGAAAGAAATATGTTAGCACAGACCACTTTGTCTACTGGTTATTGAAGGGAAGGATAGCCCCCAATGCCTAAGCTGAAGCTGACCTGATAGATCAAACCCTCGGGGTCTTGAATTTACATTTCATAAGCTTAACATCCTGCTTGATTTATGATTTGCCTTCTTAAACAAAGAAGGTTGTACTTAACAACTTTACTTTTGTGTGGGTAACTGTTGATCTGAAAATGGCACATAAAATGCATTTACATCAGCACTGCTAATAGGCCCATAATGATTCTTTATTATGTTTCAGTGAAAGGCAACTGAGTGACAGGTAACTGATTTTGTAGATCAAATAACTTTCTGCCACCCCCACACAGCTCCCAGCTGCTGCACACTTTATATGCCAATACAAACACAGTTGTAAAATAGACAAATATATTATAACTATGTTATTAAATGAGACACAACACAAGGTGCTGGAAGAAGTTGAGAGCCGTTCCATGCCGTGACTGGGAATTACAAGCACGTGAAATCAAACTCTAAATAGGTCTCAGTGCAAAACTAGTGCAACCCTCCTTCTGCCACTTTTTTATATAAGATCTTAGAAGTGATTTTGCTCAGATAATACCTTGTTTTTTTTCTGTAGAGGGCTGGAGAAGCCCAGAGCATGCTCTCACTCTAGGTATAACAGGTATTTAAAGCAAAGCATTTCAGTATAAAGACAGATGTGCAAAACTCCTGATACAAAGGTTGATGGTAATGACACCATGCCGCTGCGATGCACGCTCGGCTGAAATGCTGCAAAAGCCTCCCGTGTGCCGAATTTTATTTTTATGTGCTACACCGTGAGTAAATAACGATAAGACATCAGAGCCTGTCTGATAATCTTTGACAACAACCCTAACCCTGTCATCGCGGCCACGGGAGAAACCGGCACGTACTCAGCCCTGACCCACTGAGCCTTTTATCTGCATGTGTACTCTCCACAGACCGAGCAAATAAAGGGCAACTGGTAATTTACACATGAATCAACTTTCTTGGCAGAGCAGGCACCAGAGACATCCCTTTTCTCCGCCGTGGAGAGGAAAAGCATCCAGGTCTGAGCTTGTCTCCCCAGAAATCGTGCGAGCCAAAGAACGATGCATCGGAAAACGGCAGGTCGGCAGAGGGATGCTCTTCTGGATGCCTGATAAAAAATGGCATCCACAAAGGAGCAGATGAATATTGAGCTTGAAACAGGACTGACAGCAGCAGCAAGCCTTTGTCCTATTCAAAACAGGTAATGTCATACAAACCGAAGTGGAGATACAATCCTGATAGAAGATTATACAAGATACCTGAGTGGGTATCTGTAAGGAATTCAGCCTACATTTTAATAAAGTGTGAATCTCGCAGTGCCTCAGGTCTCATTTCCACTTGCCTGCAGCTGCCTTTTGAAAAGGTATGCAGATTGTCTTGGGCTTACAAGAGGCTGGACATGGGCGTGCATTAGCCAGCACTGATAAAATAATCCATGAACTTTATTTGTGATGAAAATTAACCTAAAATGTTACAACGTGAAAGTCAGCTGTAAAGATAACGCAGTGCTTGCCTTCAGCCTATATCTCATTATGAACAGAAACTTCTATCGGTCCATAGGCACCATTCGTACTCTCTTCCCCATGGTTAAGAGAGGTGAAGTAGGGTACAGCACTGCTCTGTTGAACAGCCAAGATGTCAGATGCATTTCTGTAGTTTAAGCCATTGCAAGCATCATACTGCTATAAAACAAAGGCAGATGTTTTATTGCCAGATTTAGCATTTTTTAAATGTCTGTTCATGAAAACTAAGTTTTCATGCATTGCAACATCCACTCTACCGCTGCTGACAGTTTTCTCTGCAGTCTTAAAATGGGAAGGATGAAGCAGACTGGCATCAGTGCAAAACCTGAATTAAATGCCAGAAGCTGGTCACTCAGCACTGCACATGTTTCTTTCTCAGCATCAGCAGATAAGGCCCCTCCACTGCCACCCTCCTTGAGGAAGCCCAAACAAGGGTTTTTGGAGGCAGTGGCTCTTGCTTGCAGCTGACAAAGTATTTCAGAGAGACATTTTTTCCTTTTCTGGGTCTTTTTCCACCCCACCACTGATCCTGCCTCCCTAAGCCCCATCCATCACTGTCTTGTCCCCACTTCTGCCACTTGTGCTAACATTTGCTCAGAAGGGCCAGGACAGATTAGAAAGGTGGGGGTGAAACTGCCATCACTGTCCATCCTCCAGGCAGCTCTTAATAACTGTAGGCACTAAACAAACACATAATAAAGCACAACTATTTAAAACAAAAAAAAAAAAAAAAAAGAAAAAAGGAAAAGAAACATGACTAGTGTGACTGATGTCATGTATTTGCCTTGTCTAAACCTGAAACTGAAATGCAAAATAAAACCTGATGTTTTCCTTCTTTATACCGCAGATAAATTTCCTGCTCTTTACAATTACACCTTTTTATTGGAGTTATATCCATCCTATCTCGTTTAACCTCTCCAAAAACATATTCAGTAGTGAGAATGCTTACACTCCATGTCTTTCCTTTCTAAAATACATAAGAATAAAGATATGGTTAAAGGAATTGATTTTGCATTTCCAAAAGAATTTCATGAGAGTGACATAGACAAACAGACCTAGTGAACCTGATTTTTTTAGTACTTACATTGTGATACACAGCTTTAAAATAATGATATAGGTTGGATATGCATTCATTTAAATTTAATAGCAATACAGCTAATATCAGATCTGAGTTTATCAGTGTGGTGCATTTTCTGTGAGTAGGGTTTGACTAGATGCCAATGATTTTTGAACTATGTAGTGAAGCCAATTAGCTCTAAGAAATAAACTGATACTTCTCTCTAGTGTCATACTAACTGCTACAGTATGAATTATGCTGCTGATAAAGATATTGCTATGAGCCAAAACATAACTACAAAGACTTAATCAACTTGCAACATTTACATAATCATAATAAGAAATTCAGCTTTGAAAGAGTTGCGTTTATGTTGCTAAATGTATGTCTTTAACGGACATTGAAGACAAAGGCAAAAATCCAACATAAACCACAGTTTTTTTTCATTGACACGAAGTCTCAAGCTCTCTCTGTATTTTCTGGGACTGACATTAGGCTCACGTTGGCTGCCACTGTTGTGTAAATCCTGTGTAACATCCCTAAAACCATTCTCGCCCGATGCATTAAAGCCAGTGCTGCTGCCGAGGCTCACCGACTTGACCATGGACACTACACTGTCTTTTTCTCTGGTCCTGCCAATGAACCCCTGACCTGTAGATACTCCTCCTGAATGTTACTGTAAAGACCTTTTTTCATATTTTACAGCTTTGACCATGCACTCTTTGCATCATTTGCTGGCTCCACTTTCTTGATCATGTCTAACCTAAGGAAGTGGTTTCCACTTTCAGAGCCCA
The DNA here is from genome assembly GCF_965183815.1 of Platalea leucorodia. Classification (NCBI taxonomy): domain Eukaryota; kingdom Metazoa; phylum Chordata; class Aves; order Pelecaniformes; family Threskiornithidae; genus Platalea; species Platalea leucorodia. The sequence continues at coordinate 85,970,930 of NC_138858.1, forward strand.
CAGGCTTTGTCCATGCTGATAAACTAAACACAAGCAGGAACATTGTTGGGCACTGCATTCAGCTGGCACCAAATGGCCCATGTCTGTCCTCCCTAAACTAAACTTTCCTCAACCCCAAAACAGGGTGATGGCATCCAGCTGCTTCTGGGGAACAGCCCCAGGGAAATCCTTGCTCCAGAACCGTGCCTGGAGACCATTCCTTGGCACAGGCAAAGGTGCACCAGCAACTGTGTGAGGAGCGTGAAAGCACAGGCAGCTGCATCCCAACGCTCAGGACTATTCTCAGGCACTTTAATTTACTAACACAGACATATGTGACCATCCCGCCTGCTGCCTAACTGACCCATCTCATTTCAAACTCACTCCTGCCTCCGGTCAGCTCATTACACGCTCCTTCAAGGACTCACGCAATTTTTTTCATAAACTTCTGCAGGCCTACTTGATTAACTTCCTTCAAGTTCTTCAATAAAGCTCTCCTTTATGCCTGCAAAGAATAAGAGTAATTAGGCTGCTGGTCCTTTTGACAACCACTGTCCCACTATACAACAGGGTTTTGTGTCCATGACTACTTCCTTGTTTTTTAGATTTCAAAATCTGGGGGGACTTTGCACAGTGCCTACCATACAGTGCCTACAGTTACCTGCCTGTAACTCTGACTGCCAAGCTCTCTTCTTGAAGCAGAACTTGCATTCATCTGGCTTTGCTCTCATCATAGCTCAGGTGAGTCATCTGTGTGGCTTTGCCATGCCCAGGAAGATCTCTCCATGAAGAAACTGATGCTGGGCTGAGAGAGCAGGGCTGGCTGTCATGTCATGCAGAATTAGTGTGGAAGGGAGCTGACAAAGTGAGGTCACATCTAAGCACCCTGGCCTGTCTCAAGCTGGAAAAAGCAGCCTCACAGGACACACACTGAAACAGTTTCCAGGGAAGTAACTCTACTGCCAAACGTGTTAAGAGGACCACGCCAACGGTAGGTCAGACCTAGTGCATGTACCACTGCCAAGGTGGACCAAGCATCATGAAGCTCTGCCTAACACCCAGTGGTTTCGCTTAACAGGGCCAGCTGAAAACTGCTGGAAAAACACAGTCGCCAGGTTTCCACCATGAACACATCGATGTTGATGGTGGAAACCTGTTTTGGTGGCTTACACCCTTTGACAGTCCTGCCAAGAAATCCCTTTTACAGGCACCTGCAGAAGCTCTGGACTTCTTCACAGCAAAGATGGACAAGAGAAACAGAAGGGAGGTTGACATTTTGTGTTCATAACCAGGAAAGATTAAATACTGACTGTCCCTCCTGGCATACACGTCCACAGAGGTCAAAGCCAGTGCAAGGTGTCTGTTGCTCCTCTCCCAGCACACATCCATATGAGTTTATCTTTCCATCCTTTGAATGTATGTTCTTGCCTTGACTAGTTGACGGGAAGCTTGTACCTTGCCTTTTCTCCTTCTGCAGAAAAGCAGAGCCTGCCTCAAAAGAACCTGGGTCCCCAGTGGGAAGAGAGAGGTCCGTCACATTTCTGCTGAACAAATCAGACACCTGCTCTGTAAAACTGTTTTGACTGATGCTTATCTGGGACTTTTGAGCACCGCAATGTCTGAGTTTGTTTTCCGAGTTCCCCTGTTAGCTTTATTAAATTTCTTTTGTAGCAAGAAGATGGCCAACCTTTCTCATGGAGTCTAGTTGTAGCAAAGCAAATATCTCTTGCACCTGCTGAGGTGCTAAACCACAAATATTCATTCCCATGTGGGATACACTAAGTCATATTCTGACTACAAGCAATGTAGTCTTATCTTCTCTTTAGGTCTAATTAAAAGCCATCAGTGCACTGAATTAACTCCGCAAGGGAACCAGACCATGAACTTCAAGACACAAGGGCAATGAGATGGCACCTGAATTAATGTCATTAAAAAACAGGGCAGGTGAATGCTGCCTGTGAAACCCAGCAACTTTTCTCATCAGACAGTCCCCAAATAAAAAGACAATTAGACATAAAAGTAAGAACATACAGAAGACCTCGCCACCACGCTGCCCAGAGCTCCCAAGCCAGGGATGTGCTGCACATCCCGCAGGCAGAATAAAACTCATAGATCAACCTCATTAACACAGCCACTCATTGGATGAACCCTAAATAGACAAACAGACAAAAGTTATTCTGAGCTACCTTCTGAGCCTGAATAAGACTGGTCATATCATTGAGAAATTAATTTGTGGTAGAATACTGCCTAAACCATTTAAATGTTAATGTTATCTCTCCTACTCTTAGCTGGCTATGGTTTGATTCAGCAGCTGCTGAAGGAATTCATGCTCAGTTAGACAATTTGCAAACCAGAAGGAAAAAGGACAGGATGAGAAAGAAACAATAAAGCGGAATGTAATTCATAATTTGGGTGGGCTAATCCAAACATTTAATACCCCAAGTAATGCTGTGTGCCTTGGAATGAATAACTTGAGGTGGGACCTGGGTCAATAAACTGTTTGCAGGAGACCTTTAGCACAACTGTACTGATAAATTTGCTGATAAAGACTTCTGTTGTTTCTTTGATTTAATTCCGTCGATAATTTTATTTCTTCATTCACCTCTTCTACCCTGCCTTTCCAGCTAAGCTGAGCCAGAGGGCAGTCATACATACATAGATATATAAAAATAAAATAAAAAAAAATTATACATATATATTTTTTCCCCCCAAGCTGACGCAAAGGACCACCACGATTTGGACAGTGTAAGGTTCCCCCATACCATTGTAGCTATTATGACCTGCTCAGGGTCACTTCTGCAGCATGCACAGACCCTCCCTCCATCTGCTGAACCAACGTGCTGAGCCCCTTTCTCACATGGGGCTCCTACGTGGCAATGCTACTTCAATTTATAAGACATAGTGGAGCTGAAAACATACAAGGAGACCAACTGCAGTTGGTGGCTGTCCCGGGAAAAAAAGCTGCAGAAATGGTGCATGCAAATACTGTGTTGGAGAAGAGTATGTATTTTTGCACGTCAGGAATAACGCGGTCATCATGTAGAAATACTTGCAGATGTGCCAAGCCGGATATGTTTCTCTTTTTAATAAGGATTACCGATCTATTTAAAGAATATGTCTCAGGCTAGGTATTTAAATGAATGATTTGGAACTTTATTGGGATTCATGGAATTTGATTAAGTGCATTTTCCTGTCACTCAGGTAAGTATTTTTATTAATCTGTGACCTGTCATCAAGAATAAACGTGAAATAGGGATTTGCGCAACTTTTACCCATTAAAAGTGTTCAAATGTGTCTCTCTCACATTCTCATTCTCTCTCCCCCTGTACACACGGCAGACAAATTATGCAAAACAAAAACATTTAACTGTTAATAACATACAGTAGCAGAACATGATTTAAACCTCTATGTTAAATATTGTTTTAAGGAAGACAAAGTTATATTTAGGACAAAAGCAGCTAGAGGTTTAGTTAAAATTAGTTCAAAGTGCAAAATATTTGCATTTAATTTGATTTAGATGTTAGCTGAAAACATCTCATTAAAAAAAAAAAGACATCTCTGTTTGTAAGACTCACTTACTGTAAGACTTACATTTCTGTAAAAACAGAAATGTCTGTTCCTGTATCAGAGTGCTCTCCAGGCTTCAAATAAAATTCAGACATACACTGCACTTTCTTCATTATTCCCTGCAACTTTTTTTTTTTAATACAGAGTACATTTTATTAAAATGAAATTTATATTTTAGGAGCAGAGAGATTTGAAATAACAGCATTTAAGGGGCTGCTTAGACAGTATTACTCGTTTGACACTGAAGGTTTTGTTTTGGTACACAGAATATAAAACCATTTCCTCAAGATATTTTGTGTTCAGCATAAAATATTAAAAATGTCTCATTTCCAAGAGATCTGGTGGGAGTTCATGACAGATGTGTTATATCTTTTTTTTGAAACTTTTTGCAGCATTATTGCGTCTAATTAGCCCTGATGATTTACCCATGACAGTATGAACTTCTTGAGAGGAAAGAAAAAGTGGAGCATAATCTTTGGAGCAAAGAACAAACACGTTTTTGGGGAGATGGGAGGGAGCGAAAGCATCGACTTGAGGTGGTTTATAACAAATGCCCACAAGTAGCCCTGGGAGTTTTCACTTATTTATGCACCGCCATATGATCCGTCTTTTTGCCTTCAGCGCTACAAATCAGCCTTGGTGCAACGTGCTCTCCAGGCATTGGCTTAGCAATCGTGTTGCTGCTCCTTATCTGTGTCTGGTGACTAGTTACAGAGGACCAACCGCTATGGATGAGCTAAAGGTGATGCTAAAAGCCTGCCATAGGTGAGGGGAGGCACCGCTGGGCAGCCCTCTCACGCACTCCCATCTCTGGGCCACCAGCTTGAGATTACGGGAGACTAGGAACTGAAACATGAACTGTCCCTAAAAATGTTTATTTTTGCCAGCAGGGCTTCTCCCCTCTTTGTGCCCTGTGTAAAAATACCTTGTCAGAAGTTTCTCAGAAGACACCGAGGTTATCAAAGGAGGCTTGCAGCCACAGCCAGCGGGACCCACCGAGGAGACCACAGTGGCCAGGTAGCCACTGGAGAAGCTGAGCTGACAAATGCTGGCACCGGCAGGGGAATGCAAAAATCATTTGCATTGAAGACAGGAAAAATGCAGAAAGTTAAGATTTTTTAAAGTTTCAATTAAAACATCGCCGGTGTTTTTTTCACCTGATTGTAGCCCCATATGGCAAGGTCAGCCCTTTCAGTGAACAAACAGCTCAGTCGCCTCCAGTGTAGCTGTTATCTGCCTCAACAAGGGGAGACATTTGGCACAGCCTAAAGCTGGGGCATGAACCCTGGCTAAGCTTAAGACATTTATCTGACAGCATCAGCTGACACTCCACAAACACATTTGCTCTCCATGACCCCAGAGCATTCGTGATTAATCAAAAATGTATCTTGGATCTTGAGAACAAGCTACAAGCAGGCACACAAAAAAAGAATATGCTCTCGATCTCGCTTATCGACTCCAGAGGTATATTGAATTTAGAAATAGCAAATAGAATAAAATGATCAATATGTTCTCACTTGTCCATGGAAGAGCAAACTTTATCCCTCCAGCAACAAACATTGATCATGTAAATGTTTTGGAGCTGCTTTCAAGTAAAATAAGCAAAGGCATCAGGATTTTTGGGAGGGGTATTAGATGGAAAAGTCGCCGTCGTACATGCGCTAGCACTTGGTTGGGAAGTATGCAAACAGCATTTAAAGCCATGGAGCCCAGCAATGCACCTGAACCACCTCCACCGCTGCGGCCATTTCCACCAGTACATATTGCTAACATCCAGTGTGGGAAACGCTGTGCCAAGTGATCTTAATAAAACATTATAGAGGGGACTTTAAAACTTAATGAAGGCACATAATCTGCTTCAGAGAAAACTCCCTGCCTTAATTTAAATGAGACACAGTTATAACATATCCCCTATGCACTGTTTACAATTTATAATTTATGTCTCAGTTCAAATACACTAGTTTCTGCAGTCATCTGCTAAGTGATATGATTAGCATTTGAATATTGTAATATTCTGCTTCTCGATACTCAGAGTAATATGATGCAGTGCATTTGTATTTTAATACTTTTTTTTATTCACTAATAAGCATACCAAGCTCTAATTAGTTGTGAAGAAAGAAATCACGCGCCCCACCCAGTCTAATTTGAAAATGGTTATATCTCTGTAAAAACTCTCCACCATTTCACTTATTAAATCCCACTCTTTTCTGGTTACCTACTGCTCAGGCTACAAGTCGTTTGCGCTCATACAGCACCATCACTCTACTATAGCAAAACTACTGTATGTGCTCCGGTCCCTGTTGGCACAGCAAACAAACTTTCATTGCATGTGCTCTCTATAAAATGGTGGTACTAATTAGAAGATATAAACTCATGCTGAGACATGATATGAATTGGCTTTATGCATCTACTAAGCTCACAGCAGTATTAGATTTATACTGTTGATGCCCTCAACTAATATTCAACTAGAAACTTACGATTTTTTAAATCTGCAGAAAAACGAAACAAAAGTGATGGTGCCTCATTAATGCAATTTGCAGAATCTCAGTAATCCACACTCCACTAATCTCCACCTTCATAAGCAGTGCACAGAAAAGTCTCTTTTTTCGGGAAAGACTGAGAAGCAGAATGGTGTAGTGAAAACTCACACCCGTATTACCCAGTGCCCATACATCACTTTTCCACGGATAGACCTCAAAGGGCATGGCAGCAGATGAGCAAGCATCACCCCGGTTTATGGAGGAGGACCTCGAGATGCATAGCCGATCTCCTCGCAGCCTGGAAGTGCTTGTTAGCACATGATGATCAACCATGCAACCTGGACTACTAATGTTAAAAACATCATGCTATGTTTACTTAAAAAAAAAAAAAAAAAAGGAGAGATTTGCTCATCCGCAAGGACTAGGAAGTTACTCAGGTACCCCAACTTCAGCCTGATCTAAGACATTGCATATATGTAGGTTCATGACAACCCTGCTCAAACTCTTGCAACATGAGCTGTGGGCACTAGACATCACAGCTGTGTGTTTTGACATCCATGGTGAAAATGAGCAGAAAATCTGACTGTTCCATATCAAGAAGTATTTTTACTAGTGCTAATGCGCCTTAAATACCTTGTTCCACAGATGAGTGGCCTGGCACCTGCTGCATGAGAAATAGCCAATTACTGTTCAGTGTCTCTAATTTTCTGATTCAATTAGCATGCTTCAGAGCTTTCCAGTTTAATTGCAAACTACTTCACAGTTAGCTCTCTGATTAATCATTGCCCATCTGCAAGCCATCGCAAAACTTGGTGGAACAAATCTGTGTACTTTGGAATGCTGGGAGCTTAGCAAATCAAACTTGTTTTGGTATATAAAGCTTTAATTTTGTTTGCCCTTTTCAGCTGCACTTGTAAGAAGCTCTGTACTGATTAAACAGGAAGTCCAGACAATAATATGCTACATTATGCATATAATTACTGTAAATACAGGCGAGACTGTAGAAACATTGCTTAAGGTTAGGTGCTAACATGTATGGAGTAGGGGGTCAAGAAAACACATTTGGAATCAATTTTTCCCCCATTACTACAGAAAGGAGGAATTGAGGGGTGGGGGGGAGAGGTATGAGATGGTGATGCTGTTCCAGCATCCGTGTCTCTGGAGGTATTTCTGCAATGCTATGCTGCTGTACAGTCACCGCATACTATTTCTGATTTCATTTTTAAAGGGAGCTGTTACCTTTCCAAAACTTAACTTAAAAAGTTCAAAAAGTTGTACTCTATTGATTAAATACCATACTTATATTTTTCTGTACATTTTTGGCTTAAAGCAGCACACTTACGGTTGGGTAGGATTGTAAGACTGCCCAGCTGTCATGGAGCTGCTACTTTTTCCATATTTTACTACACTAACAATAGCAATATCCACTGAACTGACACAGCTTCCCTATTTTAGAACTATCTTATTCAGGCGCACATAAACTACCTGTCTGGAAGACTTGATTACAAATGTAACAGCATATCACATAGCAGGAAATTAGCAATTATATTCAGAATTAAGTATTTTGCACATACGAAAGTATAAACATAATTGAAGCTTACAGATTTGAAAATTTTGCTTAAATTCTTTACAAGATTTCAGTGTGCATTGAATTCAGTGTATATGACTGAGGCACCAGTCCTGTAGGATGCTATACATCCCTGATTTGTGTTAAATTCAGTAAGATGCAATGGTGCCCAGTGTCCTGTGGCATCATGCTTCAAGTACTTTTCTGAACTGGGGCAATGGTGAACATTTTATGTTTCCAAATCCCATTACTTAGGAACGTGCCAACCTCCACCATAATTTTAATAATTGCAGGTTAATAAGGCAAATACTATTATTATAAACAAAAAGCTGAATCAGCTCACTAACTTCTCTAGTCATCATAGAAGATTCAAACACTGCAAAATTGTGATAACGATGCTTGGGTGATACCTAGTGACATCACCAGAAAGCAGTACCTCCTGCATCCTGACAGAAAGAAAACCATATTATTGACACAGGAAAGAATAATTATCTAAAGCTATATTATTGATTGTCAAGATGCTGTCACCACGTCAAAGCTGGAATTTGGACTTCTTCTTCAAGGTCCTCGCTAGCATTCCAGTTAAAATCCATTTTGGTCATCGCCCGTGGCAGTTTTTAGGAGCTCCTTGTGACCCTGTGGAGCAGCACTTTGCTCAGCCAGCCTGCGGCTTGGCCAGGCTCTGTCTCTGCCACCAGCACATGCTGGTGGCTTTCCCCAATCCCTCTCTGCTCACAGTGCTGGGACTGCAGCAGGGTGTGATGCCATGGCTGCAAATGCTGCCCTGCTGCCCATCTGGCCTAATGCAAAACCTTACAAAAAACAGTCAGAAATACCTGAAGTAGGCATTGCCACCAAAAAAAGTGTGTTTGCAAACATACCTGAATGCAGGTGACTACCTGCACCACTGGAGACACAAAATAGGTCTCTGCAGAGCTTTACAATGCTTTTACAATTTTCCCAACACCATTTTTCTATACCAGGTGACGCCACCTTCCAAGAATAACCTATGCAACTTCTCCATGATGAACAATATAGACATTGCAAAACACAAGGCAAAAGGTCTTTGATGCTGTGATGCGTCAGCTCCCGTTCACAGTATTTGTGTGCAGTAGACATACATGCAGTACACTTGAGTAGCGGGATTTTTTCTGTAGTATATACAATCAGATTAGAGATTTAAGGTACTTATTTCAAACCATGCTGAGGAACATGCTTCTACTCTGGGAAAAAAGAATTGATCTTTGCTCATCTGGGGAAAAAAAAAGTTTTAGGAGTTCTACTTGTTTTATTATTTTGTGTTTCTGAAGTCACTGCAGCCTGTATTATCTTGGCACTGAACCATGAGGTTATCAAAATAACCTCTGTTATGACCAGTTCTGCATATGATCACAGAATTCAGAAAACAAAGGCAAAAAAATGTGATGTTTTTAACATTTCCAACATCTCCTAAATCTGTATGGCATTGCGTAAAGTTTTAGCCCCACAATGCTCACTAAAGTCAAGGCAAGTTATGCAGCTAAGGCCCTGATAATTTACTCCATTTAGGGGTTATAGCCTCAGTTCAGCATGTGGGAACCTGTGCTTAGGGCTCTGTGGCGAGGCTACCCTGCCACTTCGGGATGCAGGACTGTGTTATTCCCATCGCTTCCCCTGACAGCTTACTTGTGAGCTGGTTTCCCACTCTGGCCTCTTTATTCTGAAGAAGAAGAAGCCAAAGCAATGTTAAAGTGCTTAATGCCTCCGACTCAGCCGTAGAAAAATCCCCTGGCACAGAAACTTGAGCAACATCATCTCCTGGACCATCTTGTGTGGAGGCTGAGCAATGGGTGTAAAATACAGGGGTCTGGAGAAGCCAAGGGACACGGCCGTAAATTGGGTCCCCCAGGGCTGTCTGAGTTACAGCCGATCCTGGGAAGCTTTGCTGGGGTGTGAAACCCTGTGCTGCAGACCTCCATCTCTGATGCTCAGCCCCTGCCTCTGTTACGAACATTTCCCAGCAAAACAGATGACTCTACCAGCATAGCTATTCGGGTTGCTTGCTCTGAAACACAGCCCGATCATCTCAAAAAATATTTACTGCGCTTTGTAACCACAGCATTAAAAAAAACAACAAACAACTGTTACAAAAACCCCATTACTTTCACTTCACAGAGGGAGATCATGAAAATAACTGTAGCTGTTTCACTACTGTAGGGATGATGAACTCGCATTGGGTGCCAGAGTCAGCACACAACACTATTTTCAATGGCAAGCATCTTTACAACCTCGCAGGGCTGCCTCCATCCCGCTGGTGTCGCCACCCCGAGGGGAGCGGGGGAGTGGATAGCAAAACAGTGCATGCATGGGAACTAACATGCTCACATCGTTTTATGGAAAAAAACATCTTCGTCTCTGTGTTTGTACTGTCCTGCTACAAGTTGCATCATGTCAAGTCACTGCTGCTTTCCATACCCACCCCTGAACCTGCTATAAGACCTCCACCGTACTTACTGATATTTCTTTTCCTTCCTACTTCACTCGTGAAGGTTCTGGCTTTTTTAAACTTTTCCTATGGTCCAAGGTAATTTTTTTTTAAATACAACTCCTACAGTTTGTGAAAATTGGTCTTTTTTACATGTGTTTTGGAAAAAACATGCAGCATTGTTGGATTTCTTGGTTGGTTTAGTTTGGTCTCTTCAGGAAACGTCCTAAAGCTCAAACGTCTACATTTCTCTCTGTTTTGAATTGAAAAGAATTAGAAAATCTCCAAAAACAAGTGGGAGGGAACCCACTACTATTTTTGCTTCCTTTTAAAATATTTTTATTTTCCTCATTAGGAAAAGATGAAATTTAAAATACGAGGAGTGAAGGAGGTCTCATGTCCCTTTTTCACTAACCCTGCCTGCACAAATTTAGTCTCCACTTCTATGGGGAAGAAAGGTAAAATATTATTTTTTATTAGTTACTTTAACTTTAAAAAATTTCAAGCTATGAGGAAGAGTGATTTTTACAAATGAAGATTTTATCTTCCCTTCTTCATTTTTAGGAAACATTCCTCATCTTTCTACTGAGCCTTTTAAAAATGACAGAATAGAGACACATGTCAGCACCTCTGGGGTGCAGAACTGGAGAATAAGGAACGCTTTAGTCTGAAACATTGTTTTGGTATTGACTTTAAAAAACAACAAAAACTGTGAAAAAGACCTGAAAAGTGAAATCCATTCCAGTCAAGACAAAATAAGAAGAAGGATGGTCAAAAATCAGCCCAAGACCGATCCTATACAGCAGCAGGGATGGGCAGGTCGCTGCCCAACACTTCTGCCGCTGCTGGACCGCCACCAACAGTGCACGCATCTCTCTGTCCTAAATAAGCGGCTCGAGCAATTTGGAGGATGTTAATTATTCAGAAACTACGTGACTTGAAGAGTAACTACAGAGGTACCTTGCCAATGATGAGACTCCTATTAACAAGTTTACCAAGAAATTTTAGACTTCATTAGTAGTTATTCCCAAAAGGTGACAGTCCATTGAGACTCTGGCGGGTTACAGTAACCTGCGTGTTGTCAGACATCTGTAGTTAAAGTGAGGCACCAATTAGTGATCCTGCCTCTACCAGGTTTCTGCTGAGCTCTGCACATGGCTTATTTTCTTATATTTTGACCCAAGCAGAGCACTGAAACTTAGTCCACTTTGTTTCTTGTCAGGCATGAGCAAAGTAACAAATTAGGAAAAAAAAAAAAAAAAAATTGGAAAATGTTCAAGACGACTTTGTAATAATAAAACACAAACACGATCTCTCTTTCCCATACTATCACATGCACTGAGTTATCATTGCTGTGTTAGTATTTACTTGTTAAATATTCATACAACTCAGGTGAAAATATATTTGGACAGCTTACTGTCGAAACTTACATACTGCAGTACCCACTCTTAGCAGAAACACTTGAGTTACTGGTCCCAAGCACAGAGCAAAATAGAGGCTCAGAGCATTTTTAAAGCAGGAACCAAAAGACAAGTCTTTGCTCAAGTGTTTCATTTAACTGTGAATAAAAATTAGTATTCTAGCCAGTAATGCTTTACCATACCTGTGGTAAACTCTCCAGCCCCTGGCTGGGTATGCAGAGTATATTCTGCAATGGAGAACTGATTTATTCCACCAGGTATCACAGAGAGGCATGATTCCCAAGTGCAAGGAGAATCCTCTCTTAAAAAGAAAAGAATTATGCTAGGTAAGCAAAATCATAATACATATGGAATAAGGGGATGAATAAGGAGTGCAGAAACCAGGCAGGACAGTGGTGGGGCATGGGCGAGGACAGTCTGGGTCCAGGACACCTCTGCAGGTTCAGGGTACTCACTGTTTGTAGGTTTTTTCGCCCCCCCCTCACCCCCCCAATGCAGAATAAATAGAAAAAAAAAAATCACCCTGCATTTGTTCAGAACTGGGACAATATTGAATATACTGTTTATGCATTTGTATACAATATTTTACTGTATTTTTATTCATTTTAGTAGCCACAGAGCCATTAAACTTATTTTAAACAATTACTTCAAATCAGCCCTTTCGCATTAATATCAACATAAACTCAATATATTAAAATAAACTTGAAAATCAGCTGTTGTGCATATCCCAGAGGTGGTTTAATACATCCATCCATATATGTATGTAGATGTTTATGAATATCCTGCTGCTTTGAAAACGATCCGCTATGTTATTTCACCACAATTTGCATTGTTATAATAGGTTATTGACTGATTTTAGGTTTAAGGGACTAAGGTAGTATTCGGTAATGACTCTGTGCTACAAGTTTATTGCAAGTGCCCAGGGTTCATTCACCCCAAGCAATTCAGTCAATAACCAATTTTTATACTTCTATCTCCTTCAAAATTCCAAACCAATAATCCCTGGCTTTTTTTTTTTTTTAATTATTTCAGTATCAGACTAACATTTCCCATGGAAATCAATATGAGTGAGATCCATTAGCCAAAAATCTGCAGCACTGCAATGCAAACATATTAAAAATATTGATCTTGCAGGCTACTGATGTTTTGATTGACTTTAATGTTTGTAAGCAGCAATAACAGAATTTCAATGACTGAAACAAACTTTTGATTAAAATTATAGATTTTTAAATTTTTTTCTATTTTACTGTTTCAAAGGGTATCGCATGGTTTACTTGTTTGCCGTAAATGATCATAGTAGTAAATACTTATTCAGTTTCTCATTTGTAAATATTAAGGTCTGCCACAGGTTACACATCTTCAAATATACTTTCAATCACTTTTGATGTTTCAGTTCCACTACATCAGATGTATAACACCAGCATGGGCAGGACCAGACATATTTTTGCAGCATTTTCCCTTCTCGATCCTCACATCTCGTGTGTTCCTGTTACCAGCAGCTGCAGGAATTTGATCTCAGTCTTCTCTTTTTTATCACTATCCAATAAACTAACTTCAGCTGATGTTTTCATAGCAGCTGGCCAAGATTTTGCTAAAGCCATCTTCCTAATGTGGTTCCTCCTTCCAAAATAAACAGCTCGGCTAAAATAAAGAGATCTACACTCTGAGTCCTTCTGCCTTGGGTATGCCTATGCCTTTATTGCCATACAATCCAAATGTCCCACCACCTGGATCACATTTACTACCACAGGAGAATAGTGGCACCCCTGCTTTAGAGATGGGGAAGCAAAGCATGGAGAAATTAGCGGGTACCTTCAGACAACCTAGCTCCCTCCCAGGTCCTGAAGGCTATGATGTGGTACCTCCAAAGGATGAGAAGGTTTGTCATCAGGAGGCACCAGTCCTGATGGCCGAGTGTAGCCTGTTCAAATGGTTGTTTGCTGTGGGTGACACACATGGTTGTTGTCGGCTCTTGTGAGCTTGGGCTATCGCAAGACCTCTCTTTGCCTTGGGCTGCAGAAAGGCAGGGGAAACTCTGCATATGCGTACTTGGAAAATATAAATGAAATGAACTATTCTGAGAAGACACCAGAGATGGGTCCATGCGACCTCTGTCCCCAGGAGACTCTACCGGCATATGGAACCTGCTGCACCACCTTCATACAGCCAGAGGCTGTATATAGACCTATGTATAACAAGCACCTGACAGCGAAGCTATAGCTCTATCATTCTGGCACCTGGCAGAGGGATATGCTACCTGAGGCCCCTTCCAGGCTTGCATTTCCATGATTCAATATTATAACAGCTTAAGATACACCCCCTTGGTTGGACTGGATTTCCTCTTGACCTTTCTCATTCAAGAAGGTTTGTTTTCTTTGTGCTTTTTACATTACAGTTGGGATTCACCTGAGATGACAGCAGTGAGCAGACAGCTTTAGGGAAAAAAAAAAAGACTGAAGCTTTCCAGTGGGGTGCAATGCCCAAAAGCCCTGTGCCACCAACAACTCCACACCTCTCTGGAAGAGCGGTGGGGACCAGACCCGCAGACCCAGACCCCTGCTCCTACCTCTCCCACCCAGATGCACTCTACTGAGTGCCAACTCCATGTCTCTGGTTCTCCTGTCCCGGTGCGGCTCTGCAGTCTGGTTAAGCCTTGATGTTTGTTACTATTGATTGCCCACTTTGAGATGTTTAAACAGGGCAAGCAGACTAGGTCTATGAAGAAGCCACACTTGGCAAGAAGAGAGACAACCTCAGCTCTACTGTGCATCTAGATGATCTGATCTAACCAAAGGACCTCTTCTCCCACTGTGGGACATTAAGGAAAGTGTTCAATGTTTGTTGTCAAATGCCTACAGCAGGCAATGCTTTTGTCTGCTGGTGTACCTTGAGATCTTGGGAATGACCAGGAAACAAAACCGCCTCTAAATACAGAATGTTTTGGACAAAGGGCAGAGAATTTCACAGGTCAGGCAGAGACCCCTCCTGTAGACAAGGAGCTGGAGGGTGGAGAAGTTCTGCATTTACTATGACCATGACCATGACCATGACTAGAGACTGTCCAACTTTGAGTCTTCAACCATCTTTAAATGAAAAAAAACAAACCACAAAGACTAGTAAACTAAGAACAGTGGGCAGTTATGAATCTAACTACAAAAAGAAATGAAACTGGTGGCTATCAAAGGGATTGGTAACATTGCAAATAGTATTCTTCTGCCTCTGTACTGTAAACAACCAAGCATCAACTTATAATCCTAGGAACTGAAATACCTTGTTCTCCAAACACTTGCAGAACAGGCAGTCTCAGTACAAGCTTTTTTATGTACCCTGACAATATGCCTACACATGCTCTGAAAACTGCTCCAGGCTCGGGAGCATATTTCAGGGCTCTAGCACACGAGTTTCCCGCAGATTCAGCTGCAGGGGTTTAAAGCGCTGCTGCTCTCTGCTGCTTGTCCTGCCCCTCTGCTGCAACAGTGGCCCCCGAGGTAGAATTAGCAGAAACGAACGTACCCAGCACATTAGCACAAATATACTTTTTTTCCAGTTTAAGGTTGTCATCTCATGGGAATGTGTGTACCCCCCTATAGCCTTTGGTAAAGAGGAGGTGATTGGCAAAGGGATGGGGAAGAGGCTGGGACAGTTCAATAGCCACTGGTCTATCTCCACATCACTCACAGCCGGGACTATGAGTTGTGAAGTCAGGCACTTGCCCACTGAAACACATTAATTTCATATTTTGCGTATAATTTTGCCAACACCAGACAGAAGTAGCCCTGGCTCTGCCGTGGGCTGACTGCTGGAGACAGAGGTGAAAAGCTCTGCATCTCACGAGCCACATTCCAAGCCCCTAACACTGCTTCTTAATTCCAAGTATTGCCTGGGACAGAGTACAAAATATTCACACCATTCATTTATTTGCATATTCATCTTGTCTATCACAACAAAGAGACAAATTTAGAATGATTTTTGTAAGATTTGTCTTCAGTGTCTAGCTGCATAATGTAATTGCTAGTGAGTTACTATTTGCATGAAACGGCCTATTATCGAGTGAAGCAGAGTGCCCTCGTTTTGTAACGCGGACATGCATGGTGCTGTCCCTCTCCTCGTTGCCCGTCCAAGTTCAGGACACCCATGGGAGACCTGGGTGAGGAGAAGATTCGCACGCTGACTCCTGCTTGCGCGGTGCACCCCGGCTGAGCAGTCTGAGCTCAATCTCTGACTCCAGCTCTGGTATTTGCAATACTGGACATGGTGGAAAGTTCTTCTTCACTGCCAGTGTGACAACTTGATGATGTCCTGAGATGACCCTACTATCTTTATATGCAAACAACAGATACTGCTATCAATACCTAATACCATCATCCATGATCTTGAAATTGAATTATATCAAGAGACCATGAGGTATAACATATAGAAAAAGTAATGTATCTGGAACTTGCAAGCATGGATTTGAGTAATAGCTCTACCAAGCCATGGCAAATGCCACTTCTAATAAACTAGTGACATTATTGGTGGACCAACTCCTCTTCCCACCAGATCCTATAATGCCAGCTCTTCCATTTGGCTGTTTTAACCCTCTCCCTACCGAACTTAGCATGAAAAGACATCTAAATAAGTGTACTTAAAAGGTCTGTGACTCGCCCTAAAATATTCTGCAGCTTCACAGCAGAGCAGAGACTGTGCACAGGCCTCCTGCAGCAAGCCAGCCTGCATGCAATCAGCCTTCCAGTCAGGGCATTAAACCCCTTAAATCCGTGTGTTTTACTACCTCAGGCTCATTAAAGTGCCTTTAACTGTCTACTTTTATGTAAGAGACTGACATTGGCCCCTGGGCAAGAACAAAATTCAAAAGCAACCCAAACTGTTGCTGTCCTTGCTCTAGTCACTGCGTGAGAAACCTGTACTCTGCTACCAAGGCAAATTACTCAGGATGCCCCAAAAAAGCAGAGAAAGGTGTGCTGAAGACCTCTCTGATTGCATGATTTTGATGCATTTCCACCAAGGAGCAGAGAGGGCTGCCTGGGTGAGTGTCTTAGCGCAGTCGGGCAATTAATGGTCAAACTCCACAAGGTGCTGGGCACCTCCTAAAAAAGTGCTCAGGATTCTCATGTCCCAGTGATACCAACAGTGATGGAAACTCTGGGTGCTCAGAAGTTTCTGGACTGATTTATTAAATTATATGTGGCTGACTGAAGGATGCATATTTTGAAATAAAAAAAGCAATCATACACAAATCCTCTAGGGCCAAACCACCTTCTCTTATTTACTCTTAAAAAAAAAAAAAAGAAAAGGACCCCCTTCCCAAGTGAATTAAAATGTCACTGTGTGTACTGAGTATCGCATCAGTCTATAATGCAAAGAATCAATTATAGATTCAGAAATTCTTGGATGATCTGCAGGCTTTCAGGATTTTTTTGCAGTTATTTATGTTGGGCTTTCATGGCAAACCTTGAAGACTGAAATAGGAAAAGAACTTAAAACATAAAACCATAACATAATAGAGGTTACAACACAAACACAATAAAAAAACCCAAACCAACTTTTTGGCACTAAGGCATATGCTCTGCCCCCTGCAGCTAAAAGTCACATACTGAGAGTGCATGTTCTGTCAAGAATTACTAGTTTCAAGCATGGCTGGTGATTTTGGACAGTAGCACTTAAGAAACCTTCAATCTGGCAGTTTTCTCACTGCACATTTACTAAAGCATCCCCACTGTCCAAACTCCCAGGAGTTTGGGGATCTGACCTCGTGGAAGGAAAAAAAAATAAAATAAAAGGTTCCCAGGGTACTGTTTTGATCTGGTCTGTACGTTTTTTTCCCCAGCCATATCATTATTCCAATCCATTCGCTGGAAAACATAGCAAATGCAAGAGCACTTTGCTCCTTTCTTTCCTGGGAACAGAGTGGAAATGAAGCTGGCCACAGCCCACACAATTGCTGTTAAAGGTAGTAGTGTTCTCAGCAAAGAATTATTTACAAGCTGTAAGATCAGGAACAAATTGATCAGCACATTTTATTAATTTCACTTATTGCAAATTACTTGCCCGAAGATGTTCTGAAATTAACATGAATAAAAGGCAGACTTAACTTTTTACTTTTCTGCATTTTACTGTGCTGTACAAAGGGCTTGTTTATTTATTATAAATTACATTAGCTACATGCATCCTTTTTTTTTTTTCCCCCCTGGTTAGCAAATTCACAAAGCAATCCGGATTTTGATCTGTTTGCTGTATGTATGTATTCAAGGAATTTGTAAATGGATTGTTCATAAACACTTTACTAAGGACTTATTCATTATTCCCAGTGTGTAACTGACCACCTCAGCAATGTGATATATTTGTTTTACTCCCTGACTGAGGACATTGTGGACATCAAAAACAATGACAAGGGATAGTATCTTCTTGGTTAACACTTCCTAACAGACTTTCTTTTGCTATTGTATGTCAGACTGGGGAGGACACTGTTATCAATAACTGTCAGTTCTGCATCGTCCCAAAAACAATAGGTAAAGTCAGCCAGCACGCCTGCCAGAAATCAAAACTCAAATTTGCATCCATGTATTATCTTTGCAAATATTAAAAAATATTTCTATTTTTATTTGTACTGTACCATGTTTATCGTGTCTTTAACAAAGACAGGAAGCATGTTTTCAGAATTATGAAAACACCTTAAAAACTATGAACCTGAGAATCTTTGTGTCATCTGGATTTTCAGTCCCTTAGGTTTTGTTTTTTCTCTGCCTATTCATATAGTCACAGACAAGCACACGTGACAGAGATGCCCCAAGGTCCATGCCCTGGCCCACAGCAAGACCTGCAGCACCTACATCATTTCTGGCAAACTTCTGTCTAACCTGTCCTTAGCCACCTCCTCCAGTGATGGAGAACCCACTCTCCACAGGCAGTACCCTCCAGCCATACCGTTAGAAAGTTCCCTTAGTGTCTAATCCAAACTTTTCCTGCTGCAATTTAATTTTTTCCCTTTTTGTACTATTTACCAGGCGCGTGGAGAACAGACAGTTCCTTTCTTCTTTGCAACAGTCTCACACACCCGATGATTTCCACCATGTTCTTTCTTTCAGTCCTCTTTTTTTAGGTTAAGCCTTCTCAGTTTTTTCACCCTTTTTCTGAAGGTCACATTTTCTAGGCTTCTCATCACTTTTGTTGCTTTCCTTTGGAGGTTCTCCAGTTCTGTCTCCTCTTTCATGGGCTGTGCTGCCCATCAGCACACATAGTCTCCCCGCTGAAGCCTCACCAATAGTTTTGCAAGCTATAGGCTTATTCAGACATTTCAGTAAAAGGTTTGTCTTTTCTGCAGCGATGCATGATTGTTGACTTATCCTCTATCTGCTGCTGCAGAGGGTAGCAATTTATTCTCCAGGGGGGGAAAAGCAACTATCGCTTGACTCCAGCTCCTGTGATCTGCTCTGTGCAGCCTCTGATAAATTCACCCCTGCACAAGCCGCACTCCTCTTCTTCGAGGTCCCACTTCTGCTAGGTCTGGATCAAAATCTGCTGTTGCTGTGATCCCAGTACTGTGCGGCACGCGGTACCTTTCAGCAGTCGGGAGCAGCAGCACTTTCATGTCTCGTGGCGGTTGACGGGAAGAAAGGCTGCCCCTCAAAGAGGGACTGGAGAGCAGCTGCTGCCGGTGTCGAGGCATGAGCAGTACTGGTGCAGCACTGCCTTGCCTTGCTTCTGAGTATATCCAGAAACAGAAAAAAGTCTTTCATTTTCTTTTTGAGTAACCATAGAGTTACCTACTTCATTAAGACACAGCCAAACTCTGGTGCTTGTGCCATGTGCTCCAGAATTTAAGTTAACTACTGAGCATGGGGCCCCAAAGTTTCCCTCTGGAAGGCAAAGACATTGCTCTAATTCTGTTGCATTATTGCTATTCGTTGCCTCATTCTACCCTAAGCAATTAGCCCAACCCAAACAGTCCCCAGATAATAATTCTGGAGCGAAGCAGATGCTCACGTGGCAGAAGCTTTGCACAAAACCTCCCCATCAGTGGAACACGTTGAGAAAATAAGGAAGCACGAGGACATCTAGTCCTAAATGTGGAGACTGATGGGTTTTGCAGACCTGCCTCAGCAGTTTTTTCCTCCCAGCTCTGACAGCTGGACCAGAAGAGAGAATCTGATCCCACTTCTTTTTTGCGGAGGAAAAGACGTAGAAAAATAGCCTGTTGCTTCAGAATAATGATGTCCAGTTTTGCTAGAGATGAAGCTTTCTGTCAATTTAGGAAATGCAACCGATGCCATGGTGACATACACAACAAATACTTGAAATTAGTTCTTTTCCTTCTACCATGAATCAGAGCAAGAAGATGGGGATGGTTAGAGTAGGTTGGAAAAAGTGTTACATGGCGGCTATATAGGCAAAACGCAGTCCATGTGCAACCATACAAAACATTATCTGCCACCAACACATGAAGCCATCTTTGTGCCTGCAGAACCTCCCCCGCAAGTCTCCCATAGGAAATGCAGGGCACGGCCAGCGGTCACCCAGCTGTGCACAGCAGCTGGCAGGCTGTGAAGGGCCACCAGAACATAAGATGACCTGTACAGCTAGAGGCTGAAACTCCAAAGGGTTTGCAAAAAACCTGAAGGGGTCACAGTCAGCCTCAGTTTGTTTATGCATACCCCTTTCCTGGAGAAAACTGTGGAGTCTGAGACAAAGACCGAATCACTAACACGTTCAGAAGCTCACAAGCTATTTCTCATTCTTGTCCAGACCTTGAGGGTCCACTCACCACCATGCTCAGAGTCAGCTAAGTGAGTCTGCCACCTCTCTGATGCTCAAAAGCTAGCAGTCTGCCCAGTTCCCTCTCAACACAGTATAACCTTGCGATGGACGAATATGTGGTTTACAGATATTGCCTACAAGAAATGGAAATCAACTCTGACCTTGTACATAACCACAACAGGTCATGTGTCAGCGAGATTTTTGTGTGTGTGAGTGTTGTGTTATTATTTATTGTTGTTCTTGTGTAAGTAGTGTTTTCTTTAGTATTATTGCTTTACTGACTCTAGTCATTATGGCTTTGTTAATCTTAGTTAATAAAATAAGTATCTGAATTAAGCAAGGGCTCATCTATTTCCCTGACATAACCATACCCTTGCTAATCTCAGCTATCACAGCATACCACTATGAATTTTGGTGGGAAGCATGTGGGCATTGAAGGTCCTGAGACATGGTGGTCCAGCTCCACGATGCCCCCGAGACACTGTGGAGCACACAGGCAGCACGAGGCTGCAACACCCATGATAAAGCTGCTCATAATGATAATTCATTCCGGGTGCTTCTCTGAGCAGACTGTCAGAGAAGAATGATGCTGATTAGAGGCACTGCTGACAAAAACAGTGGGACACAGAAAGAGTAAAATAGATATACTCTCTACAGAGTGGAAAATCCAGGGGCAACCTGCTACCTCCAAGCAGCAAGTATATAAGAGTAGCAAGTATATAAGATGAGAAGATCAAGACTTCCTTACATAAACACCACAGACCAGCATGGGTCTGGAAAATTTAAAATACACCAAAAGCTCATTGGCTTAGAAGACTCCTAAAAAGTTTTGAAGTTCATGGAAATGCAAATTTCCTGGCAAACTATAGGAAGTGTATGAACTAAAACACATGAGAAACTAGGATACATAGGTTCTGCAGAGAGCTAGTTTTTGTGCCTCAGACTTTTACTTCTTGCCTAGTATGTATATGCAAAATCTGAAAATAAAATTCATCCCGTTTATCCCACCTAGAGACATGTGTCTCATATGGACATGGTGCCTCTGCCAAAAGTGATGACCTTTCTGGAAGATGCTCGTCATAGAGGAAAGGGAGCATGCATACTTTATTACAAGCAAACAATTATAAAAAAATTAATCTGAAATAGTTAAAAAATAACAGATCCATGACCATAGCAGTCCAACCCACACTAGGTCTCCCCTTCCATAAGAGGAATTTGAGATGAGGCAGCGGCACAACAGGGCAATGCTGCCTGAAACTGATAAACCGATGCTCCCTGCTCATAGCCCATTTTTAATTTTTAAGAAAGAAATCAATGAACGCAGATAAAACGCAGAGGGATGTAATCCCCTGGAGTGATCTTGTCACAACATGTGTTACTGCAGTTCTACACTTTTACCTTTGCACTTTGTTGTATGTAACAGAGCAACATAATTAACCACTGGTAGGTAGTGTTTACGTTAGTTCTCAAAAGGTTAAGAAGCTGATTATAGCTAAAATCAGCTTTGCCTGGGGCTTCAGTGGCTCTGTGTAATCAAATCAGACAAGCAGGGCACAGTGTCACCTAACACAAACCAGTGGCACTTTCTTCTCTGTTTTGACCTTTTTCATTAGATGAGCAAGCCACGTTTTAGCTTATTCCAAACATTTTGAACAGATTAGTTCCCAAAAAACTCTGAGTGATAAGCCAGGCATTCGTCCACATCATTTTCATGAGTGACTCAGTGAGACTGCACTCAAGTGGTTCTTCAGGACTAGCATCAACTTTGCTTTCCCCTGAAATAACCCCTTGATTTAATTATTTTTTCTCTTTTTTTTGGGGGGGGGGGGCGGAAAAGGTTTCGAAAGGTGAACGGCAATGACTTCAAATCCCAAAATATCTTTAGCCGCTGTCTTTGTCTTGGACATTTTATCATTTTGATTCTAGAGCTGCAGAACAGTCCCTCCTATCCAACAGCAAACAGATAACTTCATAAACACAGCGGATAAGGCATTAGCATTTCTAAGAAACCGTGGGTAACCCACTCAGCAGAGTTGCAGCTCACCCCCTCTACGCCGCCACGCTACTCTTTGAAGTCAAGCAAGGTGAATGGAGGTGTTTAAGGAGGTTTAATAATGTAGAGGAAGGAGCAAGCCAGCCCCACATCAGAAGAACGCTTTCTGCATGGCTGTACTGTAACTAAATTTAAATGCAGGCTGCAGTGCCGGTGGCTTCCATAATCTTGGTATCTTTGAACATAAAGGGAACAAAAGATTAAACAGGCGAAGAATATACAAAGAAAAGTAATGGCAAATTTAGATAAAAACCTGCAAGTTAAGGAACGCACTATGCCTTTCTGCACTAATCTAAAACCCAGTAGCTAACTACATTTGTTGAATCTTTACATATTTGATCCTTAACTTCAACTCCAGCTCTGCCTGCGTATGTACTGCGGCTAACTTACAGAGCCTTTATGTCGTGAAAACAAGCAAGCATATGAAACAATAGCTTCTGCAGATGATTTGTGCTTATTTATGTACAGCCAATAAAATCAAAACTTGTTATTTTAATTGATTAAGTCATAAATAAAGAGTTACAGGAGTCAAGTCTCCATACTTGCACAGTCCGATGATTCCTGCTAATCCAGCAGTACTTAACAAATTCACATGTGGTTAGCCTGCCTTGCCATAGCTGTAGATCACATTTCTATGCTGCAAGCTGTGCAAAAAAATCAATATGCCAAGTTTAACATAAGGACAGGAAACATGATGTCCTCCTATATTTTCAATGAACTTCAAATGACTGTGCTGTTCCTAGTCTGCACAGTTTATTTCAGATAAATGAATTCTTTAAGAAGAAAAAAGAACATAGTGAAATATACAAATGCACTGGTGGAGTCATACCTGACTCTAGAATAACAATTTATTTCAAATAGTCTGACATTTTGATTGCATTATCAGCCAGTCGGGAAGCCCTCCTCTCTCCCTTTACTTATTTAAAGCAGAGGCATGTTCTTCAGACAGAGTGTACACTAGCCATACGTATTTTAGACTTAACAGTAAGTTCCTGTATGCTTTTTTCATATGTCAACTCTTCAAAAGACAATACTCTTTTTTTTTCAACTGACCGCGCTACACTAATTCATTTATTTACACCTAGTGGCAACCACCATCCACACAAAACAACTCGTTAACTGCCTCCATGTTTCTGTATTGCTGGTCTGTCATATCTTTGCTCCAGAAGCACATCATTTGTGGGGGGGGAGGGTGAGGATGGGGCAGGGGTGGCCATGGCCAGCAGGCTGGCACCATGCAGGGCTACCTCTGCCGTCCCAGCCCGGCCGGGGGTGCTGCGCAGGGAGAAGCCACAAGCACCCCCGCTGCTGCCAAACTCCTGCCTTGAAAAGAGAAAAAATAAAGGAAAAAAAAAAAAAGACTGGCTTTAAACACTCGCAAAAGCATTTTCAAAATATAAGACTATGCAGGGAAGCAGAGAAATTCTCCTTAACGGCTCTTTCAATGGTAATTTCTCTTCATTGCAATGAGCGGCTGTAAATGGATTAATGGCATTTAGCTCTAGAGAGCATGTCATTGATCTGTACTGAACATATAAACTGTTATATAAAACACACTCAAAGACCCACACTTGTTCCTAACTTTCTATTAATATGTCATTTGCAAGACAAATTTTATTCAGAGATTAATGTACCATTTTAAAAACCCTAGGCATAAAACTCCCAATCAGAAAATAACAATGTAACAATTTTGAGTGTTGAACAATATTAATACTGCAATAAATTAAGATTTCGGTACATTTTAGCCGTCTTATATCAGTTCAGAGAGTGTAGCACAGCCCTACACTACTACAAATGAGTTGTTTCAGGGACTCCCAAAATATCAAATATGCAAACTTTGCTTCCACAGTCTCTCCCACTAATGCAAAAGAATCAATAATATTGCAGCAGTAAATGGTGATCATTGCCGAATGCTGACACACTATTTTGAGGTGCATGAATGGGTATCACGACAGAACAGGGATGGGAACTGATTTCACGGAATGTGCTGTATACATGAAGATAACCTAAAGTCCCAAAGCACCTCTGCTTGTGCCAAGCTATAGGTAACATCTGGACCTAAATAACGGCCTAAAGAGCTTGCTCACCTCATTCAGGGGCTTTTATGCAGGGGTAACACTCAGTCAGAAAACTTCCCCAAAGCAGACGGCTTCATTAGAGTTAGCCAAATGAGACTGCATATGTAAATCACCATTGAGTTTGTACTAAATCTTTAATGTCTTAATGCCTCCATTTGCTTTTTTCCCCGACTTTGACATCCCTTCAGTGTGAACAGCTATATTTAATTTACAAGTTTTTTTTGGTGCCTTTTTTTTTTCCTTCCCAAAATCAGAAGGCAGGAAGTAGATGGGTGTAACTTAAAGAGGCAGCTGAGATGAGTTGCTGGCAGGGTGAAGTGGTAGGTTTTAGTAATAGCTGGAAGCCGTAAGTGGTTCTAAGCTTTGAAGTCAGTGCAGCTTTGATGTGCTACTCCCATAGTTAATCGCAAGATAGTCTTGAAAGAAAAAGATTTCCAAATACCATCCAAGTGTCGTTGCTTGTGAAATCCTTGTATGATTTTTTTTCCCCCCTGTTGAACTTTAAATCTAACATTGGGCTGCTCTGACTCCCCCTTGGTTGCTCTTACTCTCTTTTAAAGTGTTTTAATCTGTTAAAAGGGTAATTAAACCCATGCTCGGCTTGGTGAGGGCAAGTAGCTTGCCGTATGTTACTTTGCTTTGCTGAATTGATGTTGAGTGTTTTCCTCCTCAGATCCATGGTGCTCAGACACTGGGAGGGACCACAGGGTGGGATGCTGGAGCAGCAAAAGGTGGAGGGTGGAAGCCACAGTGCATGCCTGCCAGCGTACCCGGAGGGGTCCGCTCACCTTTCCCCCGTGGGAACAGCCACAGCTCTCCCAAGGCAAAGCATCCATGGAGGGGAAGAAAAGAAAACTGTCCCCTCTGCTCTGTCCATTGCTTTGGGATGGGCACCATCAAGGAGATGCTTGGGAAAGAGGCAATGCATTTCAATGCTTCGCTATTGAAATCCACCCATATATGTTGGGATTGATGGAAGAGATGCAAATGCCGAGTCTGAGGGGGAAAAAAATACCCCCAAACCATCAAGAACAGGAGAGTTTTCTTGGTAGGTATTTGTCTCCCATACTGAAACACCATGGAGGAATATCTACTGATTTTTCCCACAGTACAAATTGTCCTTGAGTTGCACACTTAGCCCATAAGAACTTTCACGTTTACTGAAAATATAAACAAAACTATCCTTGGACAGTTAGGTTTAACAAAGCAACTCATAAAAGCCTGATATTTACAATCTTTTGAAAATGGTTGTACAATGCACAATTTATTACAATAGCTAGATTTTAAACCTGAGCCTAATCTACATGTCAAATGTCATCTACAAACCACATGACAAACCATAGCAAAACAACCTTTTCCAACGAGTCTGAAGCTAGCAGGGCAAGAGCATTAAAGTGCTTTAAACCACAGTCTTTATTCCACTTCAACAAGCTGTTTACCTGGGCACACTTATATCTGAACAGAAAAGGGAGACGCTGATCACAAAGACCCATGCCTGTCTAAATGGACAGAAATAAAGAAAATGGCATGTGACCGGTAAATTATGGGAGAGCAACACGTCAAGGTTAGAGGTCACTGAAGATTTCAACAAATCTCAGAAGATATGGCAACAGATTAAGTGAGGGGATAGACTGCCCTCCAACTTTAACCTGTTAAGACCTTTGAAGTCTTGTGGTGACCTCTATCCTGCTCTTTCATATTAGTTGTTAGTTACACTAATTACAGCCTAATAGTGTGCTGGAGCCAGACACTTTTTCTGCAGCCGTTCAGAGGAGGAGTATGTGTGAAACAGCCAAATCCTGCCCTGCACATCATGGGCACTCACCCCTGTAAGCAGTGTCCTGCGTAGTCTTAGAATCAGAATCACAGAATTGTTTAGGTTGGAAAAGATCCTTAACATCAAGTCCAACCGTTAACCTGGCACTGCCAAGTCCACCACTAAACCATGTCACTAAGCACCACATCTACACAGCTTTTAAATACCTCCAGGGATGGGGACTCAACCATTTCCCTGGGCAGCCTGTTCCAGTGCCAGATGACCCTTTTGGTGAAGAAATTTTTTGTAATATTCTCGTACAGGTGTAACCTGCAAGATGTGAATTTCATTCTGTACCTTCAAGAAGCTGGTACAGAGGGGGAAGCCACAAGCTAAATAAGCCAAAGCCCAAACTCAGGTTTGTCTAAGTGGGGTCTGACAACAATGTTGAAACAAATTTAGTTCTAAAAACTGTTCTAATGTGCACTGGCATAATGATAACCAAAGTAAGGATGTAAAGTGCAACCCTCATAAATACTGCATATCCAGCACTGAAATCAAAGAAGTAACTTGCTGTTGCTGCCAGTGAACTTGAGTGAGGGAGTGTGGGATTAGATGTGGAGTCTATTTGCATTGATTTTGCATCAATATCCATATTAATGCTAACACAATATTGTCTCATATTTGGGGACAGCACTCAGCTCACAGAGTCACTCTGGCAGATGAAATATCACTTGTAAAGCTTCAGTAAATCATTTAGTAGCATTAAACAAAGTCAGGCACTAAATCAGAGGAAAAGTTTAGAAAAAGAGACATAGCACAGAAAAATCATACCAGAATTAACAAAATGTATAACAAAAGAGCCTGTGCATGGAAAGAATAACTATTCAAAATCAATTTCTATTTCCACATTTATATGAGGAATATTTTTTACATCGTTGATAAAAGCTTTGGATGATGACAAATCAATCCACCTGTGACTGCTGGTACCTCTGTTACAAAGATAACATTATTTATCTGTGGGTGCAAACTACAAGCTGTGAATATACTGCTAAAACCATAAAAATAAAAATCTAGCTCCAGTGAAGACCCAAATGAGCAAAACCAGGACTTCCCTGCATCAACGAGTAGCAGAGCTCTCAGCAAGCAAAATGAGACAATCTGACAGCAAGAGATATAAATGCTCATACTTCTATTTTATCTGGAATTTCTGAACTTTTAATAAAACATAAGCTTTATGATCCACATGCAAAAGAACGGGAAAGATGCTCACTTCTCTACTGAGCCCTGAGTTGCTCTGGAACAAAGACACAAGGATGTGGGGAGATACAGGAACCAAATCAAAACTGAGCAGGAATCAATCTTTTTTAGGTTGGATGAGGAATGGATAGCCTTCACCTATATGATAGCGCAGTGGTTAGACTACTGACATTAGAAGCAACAACCAGCTTCAGTTCCCATCTCAGTAAAAGGGGTCTCAAGCCAACATCTCAAAGGAAGGTGACCAAATTGCCTGATAACAGCCCAGGGTCTCTCTCGTGCTTTCAGTTCCCTATCCCCTAAGATTGCACCCCTTCCTCTGCACATGCAGGCAGATCCTTATGGGAAGCTGACACTTTCCTGGAGGACAGGATACATGTGCTTCAAGAATAACGGAGAGAATTATGTCAGACAAAGCATGACACAAATGTTTAATGAAGTTTCATCCAGGGCTATTAAAAGAAGGAAAAAAACCACTCTTAAAAAATTGTCATTAGTTCACACTCAGCATTTGGTTTAAAACAGTGGTCTGCAGGGACAAAAGGACGATGTGACACCCACCAAAACCACTGGGAAGCTTTAGTGGCAGCTGAATCAGGTCCCCAGCTGCCAAACGAAATTTGCAAGATTCATAAGCTGTGCTGAATTTGCAAGCTGTACCTAATGTATGAGTCTAAGTTCTGCAATCAGTAGCAGGAAACTGTCAAAATCATAAACATCCAGAGCACTCCTGAAATAAAACAAATTCAACCTTGCAGGTCTGACATGCGTTACCATCAGCGTCCAGCACAGTACTGCTTTAGGAAATCATCGACCATCATCTTACATGTATTTGATTTTATGGGACTTTATGGGAAATTTTTTATGCTGAAAAGGGAATAGATTTCACTAAATGGACCAAGTTGTACAAGCAGATGTCTAGACCTCTGCCCCCAAATTGCCCAAATAACAAACATTTTAATGTAACTACTCAGAGTAATGACAAGTCCTTGAAGTTCAATTACCCTCGAATTGCAAAGTGACGCTCGCTCCTGGGGCACAAGTGTTTTGAGATTTTGTTTACATTTCCCATACGCGCAGCTGCATCAGAAAACTCCAGTTGCAGCAGCCACAGCACACAGACCTTCTGGCAGGGCTGGGATGCTCCCTTTCACATCAAGCACGAGTGTTCAAATACACAGAAGTCCTGCTAGTTGAACACTCAGTTCAGTATACGGTTTGAACTCTGACGTAACAGCACCGATCATCTAGAGGCAAAGAGGGAAATAAAATATGCAATGCAAAGTCAGAGCTAAGGTCTGCCCTCGCGCATGCTTGTAAACTGTCTGTGGGACTCAAATGGATCCTCATGTGAGTATCTAAGAGTCAAAAATTGGCCTTCAGATTTCAAATATATGTGGGTTTTATTTATATGTAATAAAAATAATATATATGCATGCTATATTTTATAACACATCATTTCAAATGATATATTAACATAAAAATCTCAGATAAAGTGGTAAGAACTTTTATACACACTGTCTCAAAAAGATTAAACTCACTAAAAAAGGCAACTCTTGTCCTTAAGAGTAATGATGGGCACTTAACAGTGTTTTTTCAAAAGTACATGGAATTTGCCTTCAAACTGACTACTGTGTTCACAGCAGCAATAATGAACATCAGCTAAATCAGTTTATTAACGATGCGGATTCTTTCTCTGTTAAGCTGTTGTAGGTGTGTCTTGTAAAGATACCTAAAATAAAAGGATTAATGTGGGGAGAAATGTCCTATTCCCTTCTTTCACATAAAAATCGGAATATAGTTTAAAAAATATTTCTTATTAAATGTGGCTCACTAACTTAAAATATTTATTGGAATACATAGGTATTCATAATATTGAGATATAGATATTATAAACAATTATCACAGAGTATGGTTTTCATGTCATAATGTAAGAATATTATGTCTCCTTAAATTAGCGTTGTCCTTAACACTATTTGTGTAAACAATCAGCATCTGAACATTAGTTATAAGCAGTTGTTTGCTTTTGCTTTTAATAAATAGATAACAATCACAATGCATTTAAAACAAGTCACTTAGCTGTCCCTGTACATTAACATGATGAGACTAGTTGCTGACACTGGTTAGCAGAAAATGACAAGTCCTCTCAACAGAAAATTGGGCCTTCCAAATATAGGCATGTTCCTTGGTAGGAGAAAGTTTAAAGTGCAAATATACTGTGAAAGAGGCCTCTAAAAATGGCATCGCGGAGCTCCATGTTTCTCATCTTTTGGTTATCTCACAGGTTGGGAAACTAATCTTCTCGGCTGAAAGCTAGCTGGAGCAGCCAGAAAACTGTTAAATTAGCAGCTTGAGGGCAGGGTGCTAAGAAGGCAAATATGATATAAATTTAACCTCCATGTGTTGCAAATAAATTTAATTTATGTGGCAAAGAAAAAGAAAAGGAATGTTAAAATCAATTCTATGCCACTGCCAGGAGTTTTTCCAATTCTTGTCTGTTGTCCAATCACAGCCATGAGCAGGAATTTGATATAATTGGCATTACTGACAGCCGTTAAAATAATTTGTATGCCTGAAGTATTAAAATGTCTGTTTATTACCTATTTAGAGTGATTCAAGTGAATAAAAGTGGTGAGGATGTGGTGCTCTATTCTAAAAACACCATTACTTATTCCAACAATACTGATAAATCTGAGCTTGGGTCTTCTGTGCATGTATACTAGCATGATAAAAAAGCCCAGGAGGAGATGTTGGTGGGTTTGTGACAAACTACCTTGGCAAACCAGAGAATGGGGTAAGCTTCTCCCTAAGCACATCTCTGCAATGCATGGAGAGCTGCATCACACTGAAAGGCATCATTTCAGGAGATGGACGCTGGTGATCATGAACATTAAAATTTTCTAAAAACTATGAATGATGATTTTCTAACTTTTAAAAGTTTGTTGGATGACAAAAAAACCTAAGACAGAGAGTTAGTCCTCCTGGTTCAGCAAAAAAGTGAAATCAGCCAAGGAATACAGAAAAAGGTGGAAATAGCTTGTTATCGGCATAAAAAGATGGTAAGGAAAGCTAAAGTTATCTGAAGAAAAACAAGCTATGGCTGGCAAACTTAGCACAATGAAGAACTTTATTTTATATACAAGCAACAAATGCAATCCATAGCAAACATATGTCAATTTTCAGATGGAGATGGTGAAACTGTAAATAAGAATGCAGAAGAAAGTATGAAATTGTTCAATATATGTTTCTGTTCTCTATTTGGAAAAAAAATGGCAAAGTGTTCAATGAAGTACATTCTTTCTCGCTACTCATCAATATCTGCTCAGGGATAAATATTTCTAAATCGGCAGGCTTGCAGAGTTTGTATTCAAGAGTCATAAACCAGCTAACCGGCTACTGATGTTCATTTTAAATAAAACTTAAAATAGCAGAGAAGTTACAGAAGATGGGAAAAATCCTGTTCCAACTTTCAGAAAAGCCATTTGCACAGTTAGCCTGCAATAAATCTCAAGAAAAACAATGGAAAAATGGATACATAGGTCCACAAATTCCTGCCCTAGGTACTGTGGACACGAAGAATAAGTTCTCATTTTTGTTTATTGCAACTTTTTACAAGTCTGCCTTCCTCTGTTGCTCTTCTTCCCTGGAAATCCACTCTTTTTTATGGAAAACAATCCCAATTCATTCAAATTCCAATTTTATGGAAAACAATCCCAATTTATTCAAATTTTCATAGCAAGTCATCTGCTGTAGAATTATAATCATTTTGAGTGCTTACTGCTCTGTCCAACTGGCTGATGTGTTTTTGGGGGTAACTGTTGCTGTTCCTGAAGTTGTATGCATGCACCAAGAACGATATGGGTAACTAAATCTGGAAGTTTGGAAGAGACTGCCCAGTGAGGAGGTATCATCACACAACACAAAGGAAAGAACCAATGAGATAGATAAGCATCTGTCAGGAAATGAGGTAAGAACATTTGTTCTTGCCTTGGGCTGGGGGATGAAGCTGATGCATGCTAAAAATCCCTTTCAGATCTACAATGCTGTGATATTAGAGTCTATTAATGAAGGTACATTAATGAAGGTACAAAAATGTAATTAATTAATTCAAGCCAATGCAACTTACTGGAAAATAAGTCCTAAACAAATAAACTCAGTTTCACTCTTTGCTGAATTAGCATGTTTAGCTGATGAGGAGTTACATGCAAATAGAGTATACTCAGTTTTTTGTCAGATATTTGATTTATTCCTCCAGAACATTCTGAG
This sequence comes from Platalea leucorodia, assembly GCF_965183815.1. Classification (NCBI taxonomy): domain Eukaryota; kingdom Metazoa; phylum Chordata; class Aves; order Pelecaniformes; family Threskiornithidae; genus Platalea; species Platalea leucorodia. Next base: position 86,002,575 of record NC_138858.1, read on the forward strand.
CAGCAGGACAAATTATGCCAACTTTGCTATGCATTTTTAGAAAGTCCTTTGTCTCCCTTTTCTTTCCAGCCACTACTTTTTGCTCTTCCCAGATTTCCCATGAAACTTCTGGAAAAAAGACCCTCTATACTGTCATTACACTGGAGCCACTTACCTGCTACAGTTGGCTGGCTGTGACTGCTGCTTTACTAGCTGTTTGTTTCCAGGCACCATGTATAGCACTTGAGTTACTCCCCCTTGTCTTTCAAAGGAGGCATTAAAAAGTCTTCCATTTATCAGGAAGATACATTCCTCATTTTTTCTTCTATGCTGTAAACTATTATCACAAAACTTGGTGAAACTTTATTAATTACAACTAAAACTTCAAATTAGGCAGAAATCGATCAATGTTTCATAAATTCATGGGGGGACAAATGGCACAACTGTAAAATTCTTGTTTACTCCTGAAAATAGGTTAAAAATCAGCATTATCCAATATTTCTAAGAACTTGCAGACTAAGTAATCTGCAAATGTAGTTGTCATGGAGAAACCACTATTGAAAGAGATGTTACTGACGCAGTGTCCTAAAGCTATTGAACAACACAGGAAGTAAGTATAAATTCACTGGTGGTAAAGCTTGTGTAAACGTGAAGATGGGCAGAATCATTATTAACAAGAAGGATGGCAGCCTTTTTTGTGTGTGTTCATCTGTTTGTTTGGCTGTTGGTTTTTTTTTTTTTTTTTAAAAAAAGCTACCTGCAACATTTCATAATGCTACTTTAGAACCAAGATGAAGAGCAGCAGCCCTAGAAAGGGTATTGGGACATGCTGGACAAGCTCTGCCTAAACTAATGGTGATAGAAGTATGGTGATAAAAGGGTCACATATGACTGTTGGCTGATGAAATGGGAGCAAATCAGGTAGTGAAGATTTGAAGTCTGTGCATTGCATTAGTGAGATGTATACAGGTCTGTTTCAAAGAAAAGCTCCTGAAAGACTGGAGAGGCCATAGAAAAATGTATAAAAGCATTTGAAACCCGGAGAAATTAACTTGCAGTGAGACTTAAAGAACTCAATCTATTCTGGTTTTCGAAAGAAAATTGAGTGTTGACTTGATTCCAGTATCTAATTCACACAGAGAAAAAGCAAATGTACTAAACAGCTCTTTAACTTAGTAGAAAAAGGCACAGCAAGAACTAATGGCTGGAACCTGAAACCAGACAAAGTCAAACCAGAAATGAACCACACCTCTTAATAGTTTGACAAATTACAAAGGGAAGGAAGTAATGGATTCCCTGTCTCTTGAATCCTTCCAGTCAAGGCTGAATGACTTTCTGGAAGACATACTTTAACCAAATGCAAGTTATAAATTTCAACATAACACCATTTGGTCAAAAGTTAAAGACCTACACATAAAAGTGGAGAATAAGTGATCTAAATGTCCTTCCTGGCCTAAACTATATACATTTATGAAAAAAGATCAAAAGTTTTCAACTGAAAGTGAACCTTTTGAAAAATTCTACCAGATCCAAATCCAAATTTGGATTCTAACAGAAAATGCAAGCTGAATTGTAAATGATCTTTTGGATATTATGTCAAGGCAAATAAAAATTTTGCTATTGAATTTTGGATTACATCTCTAAGGGAGTACCTCCTTATAGGTGCTGAGCTCTAGCAGAAATATAGCTTTTACCATTACACTCATGTACCAAACCCCATCTCTATAGATGTTCTGGCTTCATAGAGCTACTGAGGATGAAACACAGAAAATATTTTTAAAAACTACTAACAGTAATGTGGATGCAACTTGGAATACAAAGACTAACGTTCAAGCTCAATCCCACAAAGTACTTAATGAAAACTTATTGAGACCATGTAAAGGGTTTCACTATTGCTGTACTGGAGCCTGTAGATATTTCAGAGGAGATGAAATGAGAGAGGAGTATGGCCTTCTTTTCCACTCTATGGAAGACACACTTTAACCAGGCTTTAACCCACTAGTTAAACAGTAAGGAGCAAGGTGCACTGTCTCATGTAGCATTGCCTATGTGCATTGAGAGGCTGGGAAGGCATTGGGTGTAAAAAGGTGGTGATGAGCCACTGTGGAACGAAAGTTTTTGCTGCCGTCACAAAAAGCAGCACGAGGTGCAAAAATACCCGTTTCTTCTAGGGTGTATCCCAACATGCTCTGGAGGAAAAGTCAATTTGAGACCCACTTTCACAGAATCATAGACTCGTAGAATCAGAATCATTTAGGTTGCAAAAAGACCCTTAAGATCATCTAGTCCAACTGTAAACCCAGCACTGCCAAGTCCACCACTAAACCATGTCCCTAAACACCACATCTACACAGCTTTTAAATGCCTCCAGGGATGGGGACTCAACCACTTCCCTGGGCAGCCTGTTCCAATGCTTGACAGCCCTTTTGGTGGAGAAATTTTTCCTAATATCCTATCTAAACCTCCTCTGGTGCAACTTGAGGCCATTTCCTCTCATCCTATCACTTGTTACTTGGGAAAAGAGACTGACACCCACCTCACTACAGCCTCCTTTCAGGTAGCTGTAGAGAGCAATAAGGTCTTCCCTGAGCCTCCTTTTCTCCAGACTAAACAACCCCAGCTCCCTCAGCTGCTCCTCATAAGACTTGTGCTCTAGACCCTTCACTCTCACTTCCTTTTGAAGGATTTTCATGAGGTTAGAAGATAAAGCATCACTTGTTCTAGTTTTTCCCGTTCAACAGACAAAACTAGTGCAGGTTGAACTAACACTAGATTGGCTTTTTAGCAACAGCTTAATTATACTTAACATAGTCTCTTTAAAGTGTCAGTCTAAACTGTCACTTGGATATCTGCAGTAAAGTTACATCTGGCTATTCAAAACATGAATGTATTCATTATTTGTTGTACTGCTGTTGTGGCTGTAAGGAATCACAGCACACGCATTTCAACAACACAACCATGCAGAGGACTAGCTAAGCATCACCTGTTCTGGCTGGCATCTGCATGGGTCAAGATGAAGCACAACCACCAAACAAAAAGTCCCTGAATACAAGAGTTTGCAATCACACATTAGAGTAAGACTTCAGCCAACATGTAGAAAGATACACAAAGAACTAACGAGATAGCATTAAGTAGCATTGGAAGCAGTGGTCATGGCAGTCTAACCATTGTCAAATACTTTGTAGGAAATATCTGGCTGTAATAATTTACATTCTTCATTTTTACCGCAATCAAAGACAGTCTCGGGACTCTGAGGCAAGGCTACATCACTCTAACTAGCTCACTGTACTCTAAAAAAAATGCAATGATAAATAGATATGTTTGAGTACAAGAATAATTTTTGATTAAATAGTTTCTCTAATATCAGTACTTCCTCAAATATATGTAACTATTCTGTAGAACAGTATACAAATATGCGTGTTTTGTCCTAAAAAATAACAGTACTGGTGGTATATTGAACACCTATCTGGTCATATAAGAAGTTATAAAAATACACTGTAAAATTTAAATTCTTATAAAATTGAACTCTCTGACCACAGCAACAGCTGGTAATTTATGTCAACACTTTCATATTTATGTCAACATTTTCATATTTATTTTTGAGGATCTGGTGTTCTGGAACAGAATCTGCAATATTGTTCACCAGGTCTTTATAGATTTTGTCCTTTCCAAAGCACTGTAAAGCTAAGCTACTCAAAACACAACATAGGAGCTCACATCCAACTAGGTATTACACATGAAACGAAAAGCTGCCTGCAACACCTGAGGCTGAGCAGAAGACTTTGAAGAGTCAGGAGTAGAGAAAAAGCTACTTACTTCCATGCTAAGAAGACATTAGTTAAAGTTGGACTTAGTACAGCAGCTGCCAGAGCTGTGGCTAACACAGGCTGATGCTTCAAAGTTTCCATTATAATTTCCAGTTCCCAACAGACAATGTACAGCAGTAGAAATGGAAGTGCAGGACCAACATTTGCAGCATGTGATGATGCTGACATAAGGCTACGAAGCAACCTTCATACTGCAGATTCCTGCATTTCTCCATTTGTGCTATTATTGTTGCGAATACCTTAAAACAAATTAATATGCAGCTAAACAGAAGAGCCTGCCACCTTGACAAAACACTGCAGCGTTTAATCTTTTCTCCTAAGTGAAAAACTTTTATTGACATAACTACATGCACATGAATACATAAAATGCAAAGAGGTTTACAGTAAACACTGATTACGGTAATCTTAATCTTCATGAATGACTAGTGAATGCAGAAATAACATTTTTAGCAAAATGGGTAAATTGCCTAATCTGCCTTAGTGTAAAAAGTGCATGGTTTTGTACTTATTTCTTACATTTCTGACATTATTGGACACCTACCCCAGTCACAAAATACTAATGTCAGAAAACAGCCCAGAATGGTCATCCCCAAACCAATTAAAGAGTGAAAAATGAGAGGCATTGGTAAACTGAGCTAAAAGCCGCAAAGGGGATGAGCTAGGTATTGTCTCAGTGCTTAATACAGTTTATGGTTGTTTCTGCCTTGTTTGTTATGAGCAAGATACATAAATGTGTAAGAGTGGCTATTTAGTGTGGTGCAAATAAAGCTGAGAAAAAAAAAAAAAACAGAGAGAAGTAAGTTGGTCTTTCCCTATGGCTGTCACAAGCCTCACTCATGCAATTACCTCTGCGCACAGACCCTGCAGTGTTGCGGAGCCCATTTAACCTCACTGGAGATCCTCCTGTTTGAACCCCAGGATCTGCTCAGCATGGGGTGCATCTGCAGCTAGATGAGGCTTTTCTAAGGAAATACACAACTGAACTCTTAAAACAGCAGGCAGAAGTCACCTGTTAGGCAAAGCCAACAAAAACTACCACCCCCATAATCTAATGGGTAATTCGTGGTTTCCCTGGTATCAACACAAGCTTTGCAACAAGGGCTTTATCTGACGAGTCGGTGCAAGCGTGTGCGGGGGCCGGGCTGTATGCCTGCTCTACCAGGGAAAGGCTTGCTGTGCAAGTGATACGCTCACTTTCTTGGATCAGTGCTTTTAAGCAGATCTAACAGTCCAGAATAACTTTACTTAAATTTACTGTAGCCCCATAGAAGGATTATTGATGCTATTCTATTACTTAGCACAAAGCAGCAGTCTCGAGGGGACTGTTTAGTACCATATCCTTGTCTTGATATTAAATCAAGCTATGCCAAGGACTCAAAAACAGCAGGTAACAAGCTTTTCCCTGTTTTTCAGTAAGCTCTGCAGAATCTCATCTTTCATTTGTTTTGAACTGCAAGTCTCTTATGTGCATACAGAAAAATCTCTAAAAAAACCCCTCAAGCCTTAAAGTACATAGTGTGTGTTTAACACATGCGAACACTTTTGGCTGTGTCTTTACCGAAAGGCTCAATGGATGACAACCCTGCTCCTTGTCGGGACAAACTCCATCAGAAACAACCACCAGCCCCCCTTCCCCTCTCCCAGTTAAAAGGATTTGAAAAGGCAGAGCAGGAAAACAACCACTTTCTGAAACTCTGTGTAATGTGAAGGACCTCCTTTTGGTGGTGACACACACAAAACTGTCTTACCTGAGTTTGGACAACCACCAGTGTCTCCACTCCATACTCACTCATGTACGGACTCAAACCCTACACAACCATCCAGCACACCACACGATTATGGCATGACTCTGGGGTCTTTTGGTTAGGGGAAGTATACCAATAAAAACTCCATAACCTTATGTGAAAAGTAATTACCATGACCATGGTTTCTTTGTTGACATGCAATGGAGCTTATGGAAGGCTAGACATAGTCTTGGACAACTGGCTCCAGATGGCCCAGCTTGAGCATGAGTTGGACCAGATGACCTTCAGAGGTCCCTTCACACCTCAACCATTCTGTGAAGCCATTTTTCCCTATCTATTTATCTGTAAAAAACCCAAACACCTGCAGTAGCCTGTTAGAAATAATATTAATGATCTTTTCTGAATTCAAAGTACAAAAAAACCCAGTTGTGCTTGGCTTGCCTAAATGAAATGAAATGTTTTATATACCATACAGAGTTAAGCTTGGTGTCTGGCACCAGGAAATACTATCTGAGGACTCACTCAGGATACTGTTCAGAGCACCACCAGCACCACTAGCATGGGTCATACCTGTCCCGCAAAACTAATTGTTTTTCTTCCACCAGCGTGAGATCACTTTATTCAGCTACATGAATTAATTCTTGCACTTTTTTCCTTATTACAGAGACATATATTCAAGTCTAGGCTCTTCCATGAATAGAACTTTTCTTGATTACTGTCAACGTTTCATTCCATTGTGTCATCTTGTTTGTCTTTTGACGTTATAATTTCCTTATTTTACAATGTTTTAACTACATTGGCTGCAACTGTTAAAAGAATAACTAGTGATTTTGGGGGTCAACTAGAAAGGCTTTAAAAGGATTTGATTAGGCAATTCATTTTACTAATGTTACAATAACTTCTTTTTATTTGATTATGTAAATGAGTGTTGGTGCATATCCACTTTGGCAAAATTCTGCAAAGTTTAATCTTCTAAATAAAAAGCTTTCACTGGCAGAAACACTTGAGCTAAGGAATGTATCTTATCCAAACTCTAAGGTGCTCCCCATGAGGCGCTCCAAAATATTCGTATTCAGGAAAACAAAGGCCAAGGTTACCTGGCAAAATTTACCACAATGCCTTTCCTAGGGTAAGGTTCAGGCCACTGTCCTGAAACTAAAGTAACTTAATTCCTGAGCAGCAACAGAGATGGACACAGATCCATGAATCTGCTTTCTCCCATCCTCACGTTCAGCTATCCCCACCCAGCAGCTGCTCCAGTAGGATAGCTTCCCAAAGAGTTTGTGAACTCCCTGCTCCAGAACTAGGAGAAATGTTGTAAGGTCTCAGAGACATGAAGTGAACTACAACTATGGTTAGCAGTAACATGATACAACCTGTCATTAAAACAGCTATCCTATTGTCTGTATCAAATCACAAGTTGACCTCCAGTCTCCCAAACAGTAAGACTTCCACCCTGACTCCATTTTATGAGATGGTCTTTAATATACAGACTGCTTTTAAAGTCTTCACCTTTCTCCACCCCACATTTGCTTATGTCTTAGGTAGATAGGAAATGGATCCATCTCCTCTGAGGCAGAAGAGAGGTCTTCTGATTTGACTCCATTAGGAAGGTGGATTAAGACTGAGGCAGAAGATGACCTCAGGTCTAACAGAGGTCCTTAATGAGGGCTGAAAGTAAAGAGGGCAGGAGATTTTTTAACATAGACTGAAGACTGGAGACCAACAGAGGGCTCCTCCAGGCCAATGAGGTGACAGCGCCACAGCTGACGACCTTACCTGTGCAATGCTGCAAAGCTGAACACCAGAGAGTGCTGTCAGCCAGAGAAGGAGCAGAGGGGAATGATGCTGGACAGCCCTGCCTGGTAAAAAATAAATGACAGAGGGAGAGTAGTGGACTCTCCTGTAATGAGGAAGAATTCCTTGTTCTTGTTGGAATAACATGGGAAAGGTAACAAGATGGGTACTGTTGGACAGATAGCCTCAACAGGAGCTCCAGGCCTAATGGAAGATGTTTGAGCAGGGAGATATGTCTCTCCACACAGCATGGGAGGCTTTTTAGGATTACATATACCACACAGGACAATGGCGTTAAATTGGAAATTTTAGAGGACAATCTCTTTGGTGTGATGATAACCTGTCACAGGAGGAAGTTAAACTATGACACTAGCATGCAATGAAATCCTTGAGACGTGGAGGAAAGATCACAAAGGTGGAACCTTTGCAGTACCCCACCTCTTGCCATAAGCACACAGAATGGATTTATTATGGCTTGCTTTTTCTGTATTGGTGTTCTCATGCCCACAACGTTTAATTATTAAAGTGTATTCATTCCTTTTTGTAACTGAGTAAAACATGAATGAATTATGGCAAACATTTTAATTACTTAATAATGCTCTAATCAAAAGCTTAACAACTCTATCTGGAAATATAAGTTATTTTCCCAGTTTGATGTCCTTTTATTTCTCTTTACTGATTTTTAAGGGAAATGCAAGCAAAAGACTGACATAATCTGAAGTAGGCACTGCTCACAAACAAACTGGGGTTCCCTGTAAATCCTAGTACATTGAATGGCTGAATAACAGTCCCTTTTTGGAAAAGCTGGCTCATGAGATGTGACGGAGAGGCAGTTATTCCTGAACTTACTTCTCAGTGCAAACACAGATAAAAGATGGGGTTGCAAGCAGAAAAGAGAAGGCTTATTTTAAACAATCTCTTCTCGTTGCTCAGATTGCTCTCACTGTCATACATTGAAATACCAAGGGCAATGCTGCCAGTATTTGAGTGTGGGCTCTTTCAGTACTGCAATTCTCAGGAAACGAGTGAAATAAAATCTCTCACATTAAATACTAATGCTCCTACATCTAGTAGCATTTCATAAATTTATTACAGATTACCCTAATGCAGGCTTATGCCATTGCTCATATAAACACACTGTAGGAATTACTCACTTGTTGCTCTGTAAATGTCTTACAGTTGTCCATATAAGACATGAATACAAGAAATATAAACAAAAACATATGAGCAAATTGATAGTTCAGCAGTAGTCACATAAAGCTATACTATTTTAAACTGTCCTTATATTACAAAGAACCAAGCTGGAAATAGTTAGCTTCCATTTAAATAATTGTCCAAAATCTGTGACAAGAACTTCTAAAACATCAGTAATCTTAATCTAGTGGCATTGTATGTATGCATGAAATACAAATAGCCAACTTGTACTTTTACAACTTTTACTGGCTGAAATCCTACCCCATTTAAATTAATTCTGCCAAAGACTTCAGTGTAGCTGGGAGTTCATTAGGTGGAGTATAGACATTATGCCCACTATGATCCATCCTCAGTAAAAAGGTAAAATTAAGCCTTATTCACACCCATATTAAAGCATCAGCCTGTTTTTTAAATAACACTTAGGATTTCTTTTATAGAATACCTTTTACATTATTTACATAGGATGAATACAAAGAAAGAGAAGAGAGGCTCAGATGAAGGCTTTTCAGTATTGGCAAGCGTACTGTAAATACTGACTGGTTGCTACCCAAGCCGCTATTTAGCTGACTAAAATGACCTCTATAGCATGCACTCTTGCACAACAGTAACACAAATGTCAGAGATTGAAAGTTAATTCTGTTTTAAAGAATTCCACTACCGAACAATATTTTTAAACAGCAGTACTCTCCCCTAAAGGAGCAAAAAGTCGGTAAATGAATGTTGAATCTATGAAAATTTTAGTAATATTTCATTTCCCTAAGCACTAAAGAGCAATGTCAATGCTATTGCACTGCGTCTGTACAGAGCTGATGATCTGCATGGTTGGATCCCAACCCAGAGAAGAAATGTGATTACAGGTCTCTGGTTGTTGTGAGCTCTCAAAGAAAGTACCGCTAAATTTTCCAAGTCTTAAAAATATCCTGCAGTAAACCAAATTTCATCTGCAAGGTTAGGTCTCATTAACAACCTCACAAATCCAGACAGATATGAATCTCTAACTTGTCAAACGAACAACTGCGTCTCACAGAGCAAGGTCAAACACTCTTCCAGCTTTTAAATTAATATTGTATAGGCTGTGTCTTCCTTTGAACATGATTTTATATTCTACAGAAATACGCTACCTATGGCTTTTAGGAAATCTGATAATCAAACATGAAAGTTCAGTAACAGCTTTATGTATTTTAGATTACTTTCCTACAGAGATTTGAGATTTTCCTGTTACATTGACAACCACGTCTACTTTCTGGAATTATTACACATTAACAAAAGTCTCTGTGTATTATTTCATGTGCTCCTTATGATTTATGACTCATGATTCATTAATGAAAGCATGTAGCTGAATATTTCCAAAACAACAGAAATCTCACATCAACTTTCTTGGACACTGTAAATAATTTCCTACATAAACTAGACTTTTGTTGATCAGAATTCAGGAAAGTGTCTTATATCATTTAGCTGTACCTTTCATTAACGTACTTTAAAACCTTCAGTTTTCATCATTGCTATTATTTTTCTTAAGCTCCTATCCATAATGTCACCAATTACTTAAAGCCAAAGAGAAAAGAAGATTAGAAAAATATAAGCTACAAGTAGGCAAGAGAACATAAATCCCACACAAAGCAGAAAAAAAAAAATTACAGTGGGTTGTATAAAGTAGCACCAGCCATATGCTTTCAATCATATCTTGCCACAGAAGGGTTAAAATGCATTCAGAACCAAATGCATTTTTAAATAACCAAGCTGCTCCTGGGCACAAACATGTATACTGACTGGCTGCAAACAAACCAACCTACCTGCAGAGACGCGGGGACAGTCCGGCAGCATGGACTCCACTGAAGTATCCAGGGGCTCGGAGCTGGACACCCAGTTGCAGCAGTTCTGTAAGAGCAGGCAGGCAATTTTTGGGTAAGCCAAAAACTCAGCGCAAAAATAAATACAGACTTTGTAAGTAAGGACAATGATCACATCAAAATACTCAAGCTAATTTACATAGCAGTCCCAACAGGGACCGGAAGGTAAACTACACTAGCTTATTCACACTAACTGGCGATGAAATATTGTAGTTTCATTCTAAATAAGTAAAAAGACTAAGACCATAATTCAGGAGATTTGTAATGTGCTTAAATAGCATGTCTTTAAGTGCTACTTTGAGTGCCAGTGGACTAAAGTAGGTGCTTGGACCAACCGGTGCCTGAATTACTCACTGCACATTTTAAGCTTTTTCTTTCTGTAGTTATTAAGTAAGTGTTGATATAAACACTGAGCCTGCTCGCTTGCCAACATTAAGAAATCAGAATTTTTCAGGGTGTTTTGATGGAGTACACTGTGGAAAGCATGGTTGTGAAATCACAAAACAACAGATTATAACTGAATGAAAGCCATCAAGATAGCAGATTAATATTCAAATAATTGGAAATATAGCTGAGATGAACTGGGCATGAACATTTAAAAACGCAAATACTAGTCTTTGGGGAATTCCATTCAGGAAGCATTTACATTTACCTTTCATTCCTGAACCTCTGAGTAGGATGAATTTACCATGAATTTTTAAAATTATTTGCTCCAAATGCTATCTATTCATAGAAGTCTATTAATTAAACAATAATAATAATTTTTAATTAATAATTTTTATTAATTTTAATTAATTAATTATTCTTAGTATTAAATAATATGCTTTTAATAAAATATGCTGAAACCACACCAAATCTACTGAATTGAAGATTTAATTATAAAGCAACTACATTTTTAATAGGATTGCCTGCTGAACTAGGAGATCTACATGGCTTCCTTTATTACAAATCTGAGTTTTTCCTTTCTGAAAACCTGATTAACTTCATTAAGGGGGAAAAAAAAAAAGCACAACTTTTTGGAAAGACCCAATGAATTATCAGACAGATTTCTAAAAAATCATCCCATCAATCATGATCGTAAAAATGGACGATTGCTATTCTAGTAAACAAGCATGTATTGTGTATTTGTAGATGCTTGCTGCCCTAGTTGTGCACCATGGAGTCCGTCCTCACTGTGGAAAGATCCTTGACTGGTAGATCAAGTGTCTTATTGTATTTCCTTAATTCATTCTGTCTGGAAGAAGATGTCAGCTGTGTTGCAGTGAGGAGAGAATTTCAAAGGCTTCAGTCCCCACCAATAAAGGGCGAGGAATGGCTTTTGAATAGATTTGTCAAGGCAACCCTACTGTTCTGGGACCAGGGAGAGCAGGAACAACATAAAGGAAGGGTTGCTGTATGAGATTAGAAAGTGAAGTTCACAAAGCATGGCAGATTTTTGTAAGAAACAGTAGATCAATGAAACTATTGAACTCGATGGAAAAAAAAAAGAAAACAAACACATTACCCAGTAATGTAACTTTTTTAGTAAAAAATGGTTAAAATGGAAGTATTTCACAAAGGCTTTAAGGTTTAAAGTAGTAAAGCATTATACATTTTACAATTTGCATGTATAATTTTAATTAACAGCTGAATGTGAAATTGCAAATGTAAGATGGTAGAAATTATAAAAGAAGCAGAATTTTTATGAAGTATTACATTCATTTGAAATAAGTAAAATTAATATTAACTACTGATAGAACACTACATCAGAGAACTGGAGATAATACAGAAGATTAGCACACAATTAACCAGCTTTTATATACAATGTGACACTTGCCTGTAAGAAATAAGTATTCTCGAAAGCAGTGTCAAGATATGTAAATGGATGATTTGTTTTATCATTCATCACAGCTCCTAATAAATTCAAAAATCATGACTTCTATAGGTACTAAAAATAGGCCACCAATGATACAGGAGAGAGAGCTCCAATGAAGGATTACTTTTTTAACAATTCATTCTTTCAATGACAGCAATTAGCCCTACAGACAGGCAGCGATTAGGTGTATATTTTAATTATTATTCATTTTACCAGTAGCCTTAAACCTGATTAAAGTAAGAGATATCCAGGTGATATGCTAGTCTTAATACCACTCAGCCACACTTCACATATGTAAAATTCTTCTTTCTTATAGGAGATTTTCAATGCTAATGTAAGTTATGACACTCCATCCACTTTTTAGGCCATTAATCATTTAACTTATTCTTTAAGATCTACCTTCTGCAAATGAAATTAAAGGTAATGCACTTGTCTTATTCAGACTAAATGCTTAAAGAAAAATGGAGTTGTCAGATTCAAATTACAGGATTTAAAATTTCAGTTTTACTACATAACATATATTTTAAGGTTTTGATTTCCCATAAAGAAAATGGGGATTTTTCTGACAGAGCCTGTAGGGGTTACCATTCTTTATATTTTTAACATTTAAGTCAGAGCTGTCAGACTGCATCCCAGGTGATTCTCTATTCCCATCAGTCACGGCCTATAAAACTGTAAGGTTAAGTTGGGAATAGGCAGCCTATACACACAGTTTCACGAAATCCACAGGAAAAAGTCAAGTCTAACAAAAAGTTCAGGATACAACTAGTTTAAATTTGCCATGTGCACCTATTGTTTTAGGGTTCTGCAACAGGAATGTAGAAAACTTGGACATGAGCCTGACCTGGTGAGCAAGAGACTCATAAACAGAAGTTTAGTTGGTCTCACTTTAAAAAACATGATTTTAAAAATCTCAGCAACCCCATACTTAAGTATTAAATGAATAATGAATGCGTGGCATCATCCTTCATCCAAGGGTGGAACTTGTTGCTTGCTGGCCATGAACCAACACCAGATCATCTTGGACCAACTAACTGTTGGTAGGTGTACAGTAGCAAATACTCTGACTTTTCATCAGAAAATCTCAGAGCACTTCAGAAGTAACTGCATCTCATAAAACTGCTGAGAGAAAGGATTTTTTTGCCAGTTGTTCAAATCATCAAACTGAGTCACAAAGAGCTTAAAGGGGCTTTTCCATCATCGCCAGATCAAGCCAGGAGCACTGGGTGCCCCCAGGACTTTGCTCCAGATCGGCAGTGTGTGGGCTGCCTTGGTATATGTACCTATATTGCTGTGCAGCAGGAAGAAACACTGGACTTGATTCTTATTATTTTGACTGCTGTCTTTGAAGTTCAGAAATGGCTTTAATCTCAGTTATTTTAGGGGCTGGTATGGGCACACAATTTCCACGGTCCGGTAATGTGCTGTCTTTCAAACCCTAAAGAAATGGAAGAGGTCAGCAGACAAAGACATGTTTATAGAGCCATATACAGACGTATATACTGCAACTCTTAAAAAAAACCTGGCCTCACCTCTCGCATCCACTCTCGAATAGTTTTCCCAACTTCTTGATGCCACACATTGTGAACAGAGTCTGTTAACGCCACAGCAGTTACCTTATTCTTTACTTCTGCCTCTCGTTGAATCATCTGTTAAAAAATATTGGCTTTAAGTTCTTTCTTTCTATTGAATAGAGTCTGCTTAGTCACAGATAATGATCTTAAATTAAAAAAGAAAGAGCAATACAAGTTCAATACTTGACTTCACTTGTTTTAAAGTTTATACAAATCCTAACATCTCCCGAAACACAGAAAGACCTAATATTTTTGATAAAAGAAATAATACTAACTTTTAACTGACTGAACTATTCAGTCCTATTATTTTCCATGTGGCTTGACAATTCTAGGATTAAAGGTATCATAGTGAAAAAATGGAAGATTCCCTGAGGACACCTTTTACAAGCTTCTCCAAGTTCCTATTTCTGTGCTTCAGGGAAGCTGGTACCCGTGGTTCACTGTAAGCTACTCACGACTATCATCTACTAATTTTCAGTAGATTGCTGTAGTTTTTCTGATGTACAATCTTACTTTGACTTGTATGGTTTTTTTTCTTTTTCTATCCAATTTAGCTACCTTGCACTCCCACCATGGTCCCAAAATTCTTTGTGGTCTCTCTTACACATACGTTTACCCAGCTAACGCTGGAGCCTCTCAAGATTTTCAGGATATTAAAGAGCCTCTGTTGTTGCAAATGACAGTATGACTAAATAATATTAGTTCTAAAACCAATTAAATGATTGCTGCAAATAACACAAGCAAACTGACAAAGATGCTGTGGAATTCAGCGCTGCTCTGCAAGATAAAAGGGACTAGGAAAGAAAAGTTTGATATCAAAGAGAGACAAAAAGGTTTTAATCTCCTGACACGACTGACCCTAATTTGTAACACTGGATCAAAGAAAGTATAATGAATTATACTTATAAAACCAGCATTTCACAACTAGTGTCTTCATCACTGTGTATGCTGCACTAAAGTTAAATGTTTTTTTCAGCTTCCTTTTGTATAAATGGCAACATATACAACATTTCTAAAACCAGGCACTCTTTGTTCATGCTCTAGTAACTGTGTATCAGCATACAGGACTGCACCTCCGAAAGCACTGCTCTAAAAGAGACTTTTACAATGGGGATGTGAATTATATTTTGCATCAGAAACTTCAAAATAAACACCTCGATCCAGATTTTTGATACAAAAGTAGAATTTATCCATACCTTAGACAAACTATCTCCTCGTTTCTTCAAAATACCACACATGTAAACGCTTTTGACCAAACACTTACTTCCAATTCTCCATAACCGCAGCATGATATTCTGAATTATGTCTTGGTTTGTTTTTTTGTTTTTTGTTTTTTTTTTTTTTTGTTTACATTATGTATATTTTAAAATCAGGGTAATTGAATTAATATTCTAAGGGAAAAACATTCACCACTACTTGTCAGGTAATGCCAATGCAGAGCACCCCATTCCAGATAAAATCGGGTGCCTACCTTCCCCAGTACTCTGTCTTGCATAATGTAAGTATTATATGACTCGGGAATTCAGCTGAGCTTAGGACATCTTGGGCAAGATGAAGAAACTCTTAAGAGTAATCTTTCTTCATGTGAAGCCTTTCCATACATACCATTTTTTTCATCATTTACCCTCCTGTGGGGCACATTGAATATCTAGAATTTTTGGAGGATGGGACCTAACAAGTATGTGCATGGGGGACAAAAGCACACATTTAGGACAAAACAGCATCTATTGTAAGACAGTGAGCTTCTTTCAGCTGTAAAATGATACTGACATTTTCAGCCAAACATCTGATACTGTGCACTAAATTTCACTGTAAATATAAAGATGGCAAAACTCCCTCCATTATGAAACTGTAAGTAAGAACAGTGAATCTTTCAGGGCGATCTTCAGGCCATTGCAGGAACCACCAGTGATTCTGCTAAACTGGGGATGAAACCCTGGAGCTCCAGAGCAAGGTGGAGCCTCAAAACAAAGGTTTTTATTGATGCTATAATCCCCCTCCCCAAACCTGTGTGGACATCTCAAGCACCAATAAATGCTTCATCTCTCAAAGGGCTGAGTCACTCAGACCTTCGACCAGCCTGGTTCAGCAGAACTTGGACTCATTATGAATATCTCATCTGCAAGATTCTATTCTATTCTATTCTATTCTATTCTATTCTATTCTATTCTATTCTATTCTATTCTATTCTATTCTATTCTATTCTACTGTATTCTACTCTATTCTACTCTATTCTATTCTATTCTATTCTAAACAGGTTCTTTACAATTACACCAAATGTGGTTGAGATCTGCCAAACATCTGAAGATATTGGTTTTTAGACTGCAGCTTTAATGTCCCCTTTATCAGGCAGAGCTATGTGCATGAGATGATCACTGAAGAGATGACCCTTTGATTGCAGGGTAAAGCCATGGTGCTTTTGGGAGGGCTGTGGCTAGTCCTTTCTTTTACCAGCCATCACAACGATCCAACTGCTTTACCTTTACATAAGACGTAAGGTAGCATCCCCCTCCTTCTCTGAACAGGACAGCAGCTGCAGAAAGACCTTCCACTGAAGGGCTGCAGGTCCTGCTAGGTTGTCAGGAGCTTGTGTTTCCAGGCTTCTCCTATACCCATCACCACATGTGGTATGCTTAGGGGACCAGACCATCCATTCCACATAAGAGCCATAAGAGCAGCTCAGAAATACTACCAGAAAAAAAGTTCTCTGAAAGAGATGGTATCTAAAAACAAGACCTGTAAGCCACACACGCCCAACTTGCACTGTCTGCTGTATATTGAATAAGTTTTAGAAACACGCCATATGTGCTAATATTCCTGTACCAGTGCTGTGCATTCCAGCATGCATTTGGCTGCACCATCTTGCAGAAAACACTGTGATTTAAACGGGCAAAGGAGCAAAAATGTCATTGTCCTCGAAGCGCACGTACCTACCAATTACTCGGAGTTATTACATGCTGGGGGAAGCTTAAAATTGTCACCAGCTCATTGTGCTCCAGCATGACTTCCTCCATGAAGTGCTGGCCTTCTGAAGCACTGCTAATGACCAGCAAGGGGAAAAAATATGCTCTGCTTTGGAAAAGCAGTCGTTTCTCAAGCTATTGTGTCCCACATTTCTGTTTCAAAAGCTAGCCACCCAGTTCATCTAAGAACATCACCTTTTTCTTCAAATCACCAGGAAACACAGATGTTCAGTTCCCTTCTCCCTTTCTAGACCTAGCTCAGGTTTGTTATTCTCAATTGCCCTACGCACGTGGAAGAACTGGCAGCCATCGATCACCATCTCTTCCTACTCTTTCTTCACATGGTACATGCAGTCTTTGCTTTTCTGATCATCTATGATATGGGGAATAATATGCAATACCTGACATGCTGCTGGTGCTTGCTGCTCAGCTTTGTGGATGCCTGCAGAATGGAATTCTCTTCACAAAGATCAGCAAAGAGACTAAGGCTGACAATGTGGGTTTTTTTGATAACTCAGTCACAGTGCTGGGGTCAGGACAAGGGCTCCTGGATGCAGTAGCAAAGAGGGATCGAAGGGATTAACTGAGCTTCAGTTACAGATTTCTCTATGTTCAGTCCAGAAGAAATAAGTTTTGGTAGGCATCTATGCCCTTATGAGCCAGCTTGGAAAGAAAACAGACAGAACCAATACATCAAGTGGAGAAAGGATCAAGGGTATAATCTTCACTTAAACAAGAAGTCTAATGTGTCCATCTTTAAGTGATACAGAAATGTCACAACAGAGCATGCCAAACCCAGGACACTTAGCTTCTACCATAACAGCTTAACTTCTCTGCTATAACAGGACATTAACTGATAATAATAACCAAGGGGAACAGATCCAGGTGATGCTCAAGCAGCAGACCCTCTTATCAGGGATGATAATTTATTCTGCAAGAAGATACAAGAAACCTACGTGCTTTTGGCCACAGAAGCTTCAATACTCAGTGAATGCTTCAGATTTAATGGACTGATAGTTTACAGTTAAAGTATATTTATCTTTTCTAAGAAAAGTTTTGAATTCACATAAATGTAAAAATTAAGTGAGCAGAACAAAATTGTTAGAGTAAAATATATTAACATTCCACACAAATGTAGCACCCAGCTGCCATTCAAATTTGATACAACTACAGAGTTGTACCAAATTCCAAGGGAAGGATACTACGGGATGCATGATTTACACTTGACAGGACTAGTTTTATGCTGTGCACCCAGTACAGTCTTTTAAAGTGGACATGCTAAAACTGAAGATATTTAATAGACCACAGACAATTTACAATACTACAAATGACTTTTTTTCAGTATAATGGTGCTTTTTACTGAAGCAACAACTGCAAACAAAGACCTAAGGATTTTGTCTAAAGTTCATTTTATGCCTTATACTCTTTGTACATCAGTAAATTCCATAGACAGGAAGTTTTCACAGCCTAGGAATTACTTAATTTCTTGCTCAATGCTCATTTAAAAATCTTAAATTATTCTTAGCTGAATAGATTTTGCAGGAAGCCATCTCTCTGTGCACCCCTTTGCTGGATGGCTTACAGCTCTGCTCACTGTCTCCTTACATTCCTTCTTCCAATAATTCATTTATAGTCAGAAGTAGGTAAACTGGCACTTCTCTGGTAGGTAAACCAGTTCTCATTTATTACTGCATCACTCAGTACACAACTCTGGGTCCTCTAAACTTTCCCAAACACCTTTTCTATTCAGGCATTTCCATTTTACCTTTGTCTTTGTGTTCCTTCTTTGTAGTCATAGTAAAGTTTAGCTTTGTAATTTATTAACCATATATCATCACTACTTTATATTTGATTCCCTTAGAACGGCAAGTCGTAGACCAGTGTTCACTGCAACAAGTTAGAACGCATTCAGGCATCTTTTTGAAAGTTGTCTCTATCCCAGTGGTTGAAAATTTGTTCCTTAACTTTGCAAGGGACGACGTCAATTACGTATTCACACAAGTATTCAACTCTATCACTTACATAAGCAAGAACTTGAAATCCCCTAAAAATGCATTCCTGAAATTCATACATATTAATTACCCATTTATGGGTCAACTTAATAAGTGTTCTACTGCTAAACTGTCTGTAGGGTCAGATGGCAATCCTCTGTAAGTTTATATTAGACAATTATCATAGCTTTATAATGACAAAAGGTTGATACCTTTATTATCTGTAGTGTATGCATATAAAACATAGCCTCTTATACACATATTATATATGCAATATATTTAGTGTATATATATTTAGAATAGATAATAAAATACATCTTTGGTATGTATTTTATAGCATAGCACTCTTGTCAAATGAAAGCATCGTTATGCTAAGAGGTGACTCAAAGGCCTGATTCTGCAAACATGAAAATCCATTAATATCCCGGTTAGACTTTAGGTAAATGACCTGTGGGAGTAACTCTTTGCAGCATTGATTCTATACTCTTTATACCTATTCTAACAAATTTAAAATGGCTAAAACCCCCAAATCCTGAGAAAGGTAAAAGGAAGTTAAAACATGCTTCTTTTCTCAGCTGAGACAGACTCCTCTTCACCATGAAGCATATAATTCTCTTTGTTTGTAGCATGAGTTTGTCAATCTGGGATTCCCAAGACCTTTCACTGCTTCCTGGATAGAATTCCTGAATTTCTGAAGTACTCTCAGGTTTTTTCACACCTTAAAACAGAATCAGATCCTCAAGTCTTCATAAAACGTTATTCATTAGGGATTAGAATTACAAAACAACTACACTTGAACAGCACATAGCAAAAATAATAAATAATCCAAAGTTAAACTAGTTCCCATTTTCAATTAGCAACAAGAATAATTTTCCCTAAATGAATTCACAGACATATGATAAAATCCCTGCTTGCAGTAGACAAAGCATCTGATACACACCAGTTTTTAAACAGCAAAAGAAAGTATCTGCAGAGATACAATCACAGAATGACCACAGCCAAGTACTTTCTGATACTTTGTTCAAAGATCTATTGGATGTTACATCTACAATTGTGATAGCTTTCTACAGCAATAAATCACACCGCAATAGTAATAATAACATATGAACATATTAGAACAGATTGCTATAGCGCATCTGGAGTCTAGGACTTGTCACAGTTCACACTGTAAATCAACTTCTGTTGTAGAACTTCTACTGAAAATTTCTACACATACCTTACACTGGGGGTATGAGTTCTTAAAACTGATCATGATTAGAAAAATATTTAATTCTAAAATAACTCAAGATTAAAAAAGCATAAGGGTCATCTCCCTTACGCATAGCTCAGAAAAAAAACCAACAAAAAACCTCTGTACACAAAATTCTGCTGGTATTATTTTGTGAACAGTGCAAACAAAACTCATGGCTGTCTAGTATAAAAGCCTCAGGCTTCAGCTTTATTAAAACTTTAAACTTAATAATGCAATTCTCCTGCTTCTCTTGTCCCTAGTGTCTTACGACAGAGAGCTTACAGAAGAAAAGCCTTCGAGGACCTGTAATAACGTGGAGAACACCAAGTTCCCAAACACAGGCAGTTGTGCTAATAGCTGCAACAGGACCATGGGTAGGGATGCTGGCTCACCTCGCTTACAAACCTCCCAGCAATTTGTCTGGTAGGAACGAAGCCTAACAGTTCAATAGAAAGCCTGTCATATAACATAAACTGGTATGATACTGTGTGGGTAAAAATCTTTGAATGGGTCCCCTACATCTCACCCACAACAGCTCAAACCAAAACAAACTGGTGGAAGGGGCATCCTCCATGGTCTGGAGCACAAAATGTTGGCATTCTGCAGATACTTTCCTTGCAGACCAAAAATCTATGTTACACAAGAGGGCTTGGTCAAGCTCTTCCCATCAAAAGCTCAACTAAAGCAAAGAAAAACCAACCCCTTTTTTAATGCATCTAAACATATTTCAGTGCTGAAGGCTGCTGAGATATTTGCCTTTGGGCTGCTGGAGAACCACAGTGATAGTCAGGAAAGGAGGTCTGGAGCAGCTGCGTCTAGCTGGAGTCAGCCAGTTGGTACTCCCTCCTGACAGCAGCAGTCTGCCATACCAAAATTGGAAATCTGAGCCAGGGAAATCTCTGTATGTC
Organism: Platalea leucorodia; assembly: GCF_965183815.1. Lineage (NCBI taxonomy): Eukaryota > Metazoa > Chordata > Aves > Pelecaniformes > Threskiornithidae > Platalea > Platalea leucorodia. Next base: position 86,023,489 of record NC_138858.1, read on the forward strand.
TCACTGACATGAAAATAAAGTTTAGAAGGGTCAACAACTTCCACCTATCTCAACCAGGAACAGAGAGTGAAGCCTGATCAGTTTAAGTGTTAATGTTCCTATGCTGCTGACTGCAGCAGGGAGACTTTGGTTTGCCTCTAACATACAAGCTCAAAAATGGTCCAGTCTTAGGAACATGGAGCTCCACAAGGGCCAATTCATGCTGCCAGGAAGCAGCCTAAATTAGCATGTGCAGCATTTGGCACAACTAACGCTGAAGAGCATCTGATACTTGAGCCGGGTTGTTTAAAGGTAGTTTGGGTACGTCCACTGCAGTACATGAGCCCCAGGAAAATCACATTTGAAAAATCCACTTAGTTCACTAAACCGTATTTCATTTTGTATTCACAGTTAATTTGGACTTGGGTAGTGGAAGATGTTATGAGCTCATGATCACGCCTAAAACTCCAGCACAGCAGAAGATCCTTTGCTGCTCTGGCTTTACCACGCATCTGTGTCAGCAGCATCCTCTTAATAGAGATGCAGGAGGTTTTCTGGCAGGAGGCTGCATCGCCTCTTCAAATGACATGAGCTCAGCCAGCAAGAGCATTTCTCTGTTAGAACAGCTACGCAAAACCTGCACTAGAGGTTTTGCTAACATAGTTATCTTGGCTGGGGTGGCGAAGGATTTTTTCAAGCTCTTAGCTGATACATCTTTGCCAGTAAAACGTTATGCTGTAGGTCATAGCTTTGCTTTTTCTTGGTTTACCTGGATTTCTGAAGCACAGGATAGCTACTTGAGTGCCATGCCTAGTTTGAAACAAAATAATAAAGTAAAGTAAAGTAAAGTAAAATAAAATAAAATAAAATAAAATAAAATAAAATAAAATAAAATAAAATAAAATAAAATGAATAAATAAAAAGAAAACAAAACTACGTAAACTGCCTTAATCAGAACCATCTAGATCCATGACTGAAATTTCAAAGTGCTGTAGCATCAAGAAAGGTCAAGATCTATGTGGACTAGAAAGCAGAGGTGTCTCTGCTTGAAACTGGGAGTGCTCTCAGCCTCTTGCCCCAAACTTGCCAGTCTGGGCTCAGTTTTTGCAAAGACTTTCACAGCCCTAGTCAGCTCTGAGCATGGGCAAATCACAAGCCATCATTTTGAATGTGTTCCCTTGTTTGAACGTACACTGGGTGCCAGACTTTCAGCCTGATCTTGCAGCCATTAGGGACAGTTTAACACCATTTAAGAGCAGGAGTCGGTGCACAGCTGACCCCTTGCAGTGATGCACTGCTGCCATTTTATCAGAGGTGCCCTGTTGTACCCGAGCAAGGTGCCGAATGCCGCCTGAGACCTATTGGTGAGCAAATATTAGTGAGTTTTCAAACCCCGCCAGTTTTCTTGCTGTTGACGGGAGTTGTAGGAAGCTCCAGACTAGGGAGGAGCAGGGTCTCGGGGTGCAGACAGATGATTGAGATAGGGCGACTCCTCCAGTCGCCGCCTGTCAGACTCGCCACGGTAGCTCACAGCTTGTATGGGCTCTGCTAAAGGGTGGCAACAGATAGAAGCTGGGTTGTTGATGCTGCTACCAACCTCGGCCATCTGGTCCACCCATCTGAGGGATGCAACTGCTCCAGGGCAGAGACACTCATCTGCTCCTCAGTCAGGCACCGCGCTGCCACTGTTTTCAGCCCTAGGGATTTGAGCCTGGTCAACATCTCTGAGGTTGTTATTTTGGGTGATTTCAAATTGATTAGGAAGTAGGGCTGGACAGAAATAAACCCTTCTCACACCAGGAGAAAAGTTCTTCCTAAGGTACTTACTTGAGCTGAACATCTTTTAAATTACAGTGGACCAGCTTTGCTGTATCTAAATAACCAGTGTGCATATAAAATGGATCAATAAAACAAGTAATTTTCTCTTAGCCTGTCTTGCTGGGCTCCTCCTTTGCATCATGTGGGGTGAAAACCTCTAAAAAGCCTTGAACCAGAATATGCAGGTTCTTGGAAATTTATTTACTCAGATAAAGTTAAATAAAATACAGTGATCTTAAATCTTTGTGATGACAAATTAGTTGAAATAAACTGCTCCTGAAAATCAGTGTGTAACAAAACCATTAATACACAAGGCTTGAAAATGAAATGATACAAGGGGTTGGATTTTTTTTTTTTATATTTTACCATCACGAAGGTAATGGTTCATATCTAATGAAAAACGTGGCCTGAAGTAAGTTATGGAAGCAATTTTCTCATGTTTTAATAAATGTGTAAATCCAGAACTCAGTCTACAAGTGAACAATCATATTAGTGAAATGAATGTGAAACAATCAAGTAAATAACAGTTTTTACATGTTAAGTATCAAATACAACAGGGTAAAATGGCATTACTTCTTCATTGCTTCTGCCTGAATGGTACATGGAAAACTTTTATTACAGCTTTATGCAAATCTCATGCTGGTGCATTTTTCAATGAAATAGTCAGTTTCCTTATATTTCATTTTATACCTAGAGAAACAGAGGGAATTGCACTGGTTTAACATCAAGAAGGGCAAATCCTCCACAGATTTCTGGATGTTGGCTGAACAAGAACCAAGCATTTATTTTAAGAAGTTGCCCCTATTTTATCACACGAGTACACAGACATGTCAGCCTATGTATTAATTTTTATTAAAAGGCCAGACTTAAAAAAAAAAAGAAAAGAAAATGAGAAAAGCTGAGTGTTAAGCTGAGCACCTCACAGATGGACATGGAGTCTAACGTCCTTGTTATTTAAACACAGACAGCTGGATTTCCACTTCGGCCAGAGGATAAGACAACACTCACTCTTCCTGTCCTTTGAAGCCTCAGCTTCGACTCTTGCAACCTCTGAGTAACTTCAGGAAGGAAAAGTCTCTCCACAGGCAAGGTCTCTGAGCAAGAGGGTATGTAAACTGAAACTTTTGGGGTCACACAAACTCATGGAGATAACTCTCTTTGCAGTTTGAGAATGGCAAATTGTGATTTATTATTGCAGGCAATGAAAAGAGAGGAACAGCAGCTTCCCTCTTCTTTCCCACTAAAATGCTGCTGCTGCATGCACACTCCTTCACCAAAAAAGTATGCGCATGTGTGGCAGAAAACCAAATTACACCAAGCAGACCAGAATATGACCGAAAACTTCTAAGTCTGAAAAAACAGCAAAGCAGAAGGGGTAATACTGGATAGTTTTTTATCAGGGCTCTTTATCTGACGTTAGACATGCCAGCAGATATCAAACTAGATTTTCCACCCAGTTGTGAGATGGGGAAGTAGGAGCAAGGCTAAGAAGGCTCCAAGGAGGAGAAAATTTTTCATATGTAGAAGGGCTTTGTGAAGCAGCCTGAAGGATGTATAACTAATTTAATATGACAAACGATTCAGATAAAGATCTTCCAATTCAGAGTACAGAACAGTCTCTCATAAACAGGACATATTAATACTTAAATGTCTGGTCCATGCCCTGCGCCAGTAGCCACCAGGCACAGATGGACTGGCAAAGGAAGCCCAGACCCTCCACCCTCCAAAAACATCAGGCATGGACCTGCTCTCCAGCAGGTCTGGAGAGTCACAACACACAACTTGCACCTCAGCATCCCTGGACATGGAAACAAGGTGCAGGACCAGGATGCTGTCTCATTGCCATGAAGTTTTCCCTTGTTCATCCTCCTGGCCTGCTCAGTGATCTTTGACCAACCTGGTCATCAGCTTGCTCACATCATTTATTGCTGCGTAATGAAGGAGACCCATGTGCTACTTGCTCTGCATCGCCCTAAGCGTGAGCCCACTAGTCAAATACCACAAATCATCCTTGAGTACTTGTGACATTAGTCAGAGAAGCGATGCCAGGTAGTGATGAGTCAACAGAAAAACGAGGAGTGTAATTTCTTAGAGTGCTGTCATGCCTACGTGTCAGGACAACGGATGCTGCACAAAAGCACTGAAAAATCCCAGCTTCCCGTGTAGGAAGGTACTCATTTATCACATGCAGTTCTTCTTTAGTGAAATAACCTAAGCTCTCGTACTCACAAGCCTTGAAGAGAGACTCTGGCACGTTAAGAGTGGTGCACATTTATTTTCATGGTTGTTAGGAAATGGAAAAATTGTCCTGAAAATTTTGGATTGGACCCTGCCTTTGGTGGTTGCACCCAGGTTGCCAGACCAAGACTTTCCCGTAAGTGTCAGCCAAGGCACGCTGGCTGGCTCCTGAAACCTGGCCCACTAACCAGTGGGCAAGCTGAGATGGCATGGAGAACACTGGGCAACCCTCCCCTCTCACTGCCGGAGCAGCCAGCCAGGCAGGGCTGCTGCGGCAAATGTCTCTGGGCCACCAGGTAGGAACTGACAAAACAGCAGCCTCGTCCTGTGACCACAGGATCTCTGGGGATCTCGTCAGGATGCCGCAGCACTGGGAAGATCAGCCAGCCCTGCACTAAAGCACAAGCAATGTCTGCTAAACTTTCTGCAGTCTCCGAAGTTTCTGGTGTACTTTGAAAAATGGCCTGCTGTGGATTTAACTACTTACCCATCTTTTTAAGCTAAGAGCTCATCAGTTTCGACTTAAGAAGTCTCACTTCAAAAAAAAAACAACTCACAGATATCATGGAAAGCAAAAGACACTGTGTGAAATCTGCAAATTCTGGCCCTCATCAATAAAAATTCAAAATGTTAAAAACATGGGATAAGGTAGAAAGTCAGTCCCTCTTTCCCACAGCATTTCATGCCTGCTTTGTGTGATGTATCTACCAAATGATAAGCTCCTTGAAAGAGAACCATTTTCCTTTTGTTTGGTCCTGAACACACAGTTGGAAGTTTAAGCATCTAGCACACAGAGAAGCATTCCTGTATGCTCTTTGCCTAATTTTAAAGTAAGTTAAACAGAATATACATAATAGCCATTTAGTTAGATCAAAGGCAGCTGGAGCCACCCCTGGCGTTTATTTCCAAACCATTACACTTCACTAGCAAGATATTCCCCATGACCCTCTGATCTTGTAAGGTTCATAAGCAACGCTAAAACCAAAGGCAACCGAGAGCTTTACTTCTGCTCCTTTTTCTCCAAAGTCCTCTTCAGTGATGAACCTGGATAGGTTTTCCACTTCTTTATTTCACCACCAGCACCACCACCACAGCTTCCCCACGGCAGAGCGGGGTCCCGGCGAGCAACATCATGCCACGAGGAGCCTGGCTGTATCCTACCATCGGTTGAAAGTCATCATGTAACTGGACCACGACAACAAGTACTGTCCACAGCTCCTGTCTCTGGGAGACTTGATATCCAGATTCGTCCTCTTATAAAGACAAGACCCTGGTCACATCTCCAGTACTTGGACAGATAAGCCCACTCACTGGACAGGGAAACCTGAAGGCTTCTGCACACTTTGGGAGTGAGGCGTACCAATGGAGTGCATCAGTTTATAACATACTTTAGAAACATACATAGTGCTAAATCACAGTTCAATCTATATGCACGTACTTATAGCCATATAAAGGTCCTTTTAAGCTGCACCAAGAAGCATTGTTATACCAGGACAAATGCCTCGTTGGGAGGTTACTTCAGTTTAACTAAATTCCTTTCTAAACTCCCAAACCCCCTGATGTACAGACAAACCTTACTCTGCTGAAGCCATCCCAAGTCTGCTTACTCCTAAAGCACTCTGGTGCAGCCTCGGAGCTGAGGACCCGAGCTAACCGCTGGAAAAAGAACAGCTTCCCCCATGGAAAGGGAGTGAAGGTTCACGCCAGACTTGAAAGGAAGCTTTCCCGAGCTTAACAACAGCTGTGCCGCCAATGTTTCCAGTTTAATTTTTTTTTCTCCTGTAACCTTTGTGTGAACTTCTGAAATGAATGGCTTTGGCTTATAAACCTGCACTGCTGGACCATACAGCCCCGTGAAGCTGGCAGTCCTTCACCCTCACCTCTTGTATTGCTAATGTTAGATCACCCCCCCGCTAAGGCAGAGGGAGATGCAGGTGCAAGTAAGCTTGAGCAAAAAGTTGTGAGCAGCTCACAAAACACCCTGGTGCTAGGACATGGAGAGATATGGCTCCTGCAGGAGCTCGGGCAGCCTGAGCCTTCTGGTGGGACAAAGTGGTGGCTCCAAGTCTCCGAGAGATCAGATATCATTGGATCATAAATACATAATTTGGGATTTTTTTTTTTCTGCACTTGCTGTGGTTTCCGGAGGGGATCGCATTGCATCACAAGCCAGTTAGCTTGGCCATTGAAGGCCAAGTATGAAAACAGTGACAATAAATCCCACCCATGCCATTCTTGCAAAACATGGATAATGAACATGTGTTGCGGTACACAGGTTTTACTGGCACACTTTTTCAGCTTCGGTTTCAAAGCTGAAGGCATAAGTGTTTTAGGCAAACCACTCTGAACACCAGGAGCTGGAGAGGAGCTCTTGGGAGAGCAAAGACCTGTGCCAGCCCCATGCCAGATGTTTATCCCACTTGCTGGTACCCTACCAAGCTCTGCTCAGCATGTGCATGCGTTTTATTTTCCCAGGTTGAGGTGTTATCAGCAAACTCCAAAGTTTATGGAAGTAATGAGGATAGAGCTGGCTGATGTGATCCATTTGATCCAATGAGGCTTGGATTGATGAAATATCGTTTAGGATTGATGAAATATCTCGTTCTGTACATAAATATCTACTGCAATGTATATGCAGCATGCCTGCTGTCTCAAAAGAAAGACAGTTTTCCTTTGGCTAGTTTTGGGGAAAAAGTCATAGTTTTATAATGGGTTGTGTGCATCCCTATGGACATAAACACACCTCTAAATTGTCAAAGTGATTTCCATAGAAATGTACAGAGCACATACAGCAGACAGTCATAATTTCAGGTTCATATATTAATGAACCAGAAATTACATTCCCTTTATAGCAAGTGTCCTCTAGCACTCCCCTACCTTACAGAAAATAGCACTTCAAAACACTGACAAGAGCAAAGTCTATAAACCTATCATTTAAATATCTGACAGTAAGCACTAGAAAATGTACACTCCAAAGGGCTCTTTTTGCAAGTACTGGGGATTTTTCTCCGTTTTTCCTTGTTTTCAGTATTTCATTTTATAAAGCTTCTCCTCCAACATTTATCTGAGCACACTGTAGTGGTATTAGTCACGTATAGCACGGGAGCCTACTGAAGTTGCAGTCTCATAGCTCCCACAGAGTTACTGCAGCACTAAAACCATCAATAAAAATGTTTTCACACTCTATATGTCAAAATCAATTTTACTAATAAGTATGATATTTCTTCTAAGATGAACAAATTTAGTAATTTTCTTTTTACTTCTATTTTTTTTGCAATTATGATTTTATCTATTCTAGCCTAATATGGAAGGAAATTGGAGTGATACCATGCGGCTCAAATTAAGAGATATCAGTCCAGTTCTTAAGTAAGCTGGTAACAATTTTTTAGAAAGCAATGCTAGTGGAAAGTGATAGTGGCAGTGCTGGGAAGCAGGGTCTGCTGTTGAAGCCCAGAGCAGCTGTGACAGTGCAGATTCAGCTGCACTGCTCCGCTAACTTATTAAAATTATTTTCTGGAAAATAAACCACCAAACCCTTCAATGCGTGAGCAGGTCGTTTATTCCTGCTTAACGGGTCTGAGTTGAGACTCCCAATGCAACGGCTAGGAGTGATTTTCACCAGACATTGGATACAGATTGCTAATGCACTGCACAAAGGCTACTGAAAAGCCATCAGCTGGGAACAGCTTTTGGTCACTACTAAACAGGGGGCAGATTTGAACCAGTGACCTAGAAGTGAAAGACTTTGTAATCTGATTACCAATCCCTTGAGCCATCCCATCCCTCCCCTTTTCTTTTTTACTGATAAGAGAAAAAGAGTCTTATTACCTAAGCAACTTTTGTAGCCTGTTAGCAATGCAAAAGCTTTCATTTAGTGCTTAAAAAGGAAAGTCTCATGGGCACGCTTATTAGCCCATCTCAAGCACAGGCTCTGTATTATTTTTCCCTATTAATTTCAAAATAAATGTATTGGTATAAAAGTGTAGCACAATGCTTTTTCTGATAATGATTTATAGTAAAGTTCTTGCTGATTAAAATAGGTGCTGATGAGAGGTTTTTACATAGCTGTGGAGTCAACAGATCCCTCACTGGCAAATGAAGAGACAACATGCTCCTTTTGTCAGCAAATACTCCAAAGAATATAAACACATTACTGAGGTACGGTGCGTATCGCAGATGATAAGCATCTAAATCGCTTGTTTTTCATACATAAATCATACTTTTAAACAACCATGAAGATGCGTTTTCTCATTCAGAAGCAGGACAGTTTGGTAAGTGTTACAGTCTCATCATCAAATATTATTTTAATGCACAAACAGGATCTCCCAAGTATGCCAAGACCCATTTAAATAGCATTTAAGAGATGATGAAGCTATTGTTTCTCTTTTTCCTTCTCAGTCCTCTTCTCAAGACCCTCAGGAAGAAATCTGGGAGACCTTTTCTGCCAGTTTCCTACCTCTTTTTTGCAGACATTGTGGCCTGCACATTAACACCGCTTCCTTTGGCTGGAGGTAATAAACGATTAGCTACAGCATAGCGGTGCGTTGTTTGTGTTATTCTTCGCTGTACTACACTCAGCCAATGTCTCAAAAATTAATGCAAGTGTATCAGGATCTGAAATTAACTTTTTATAGCCATAAGCAACATCCTGCTAGGAGGGGGAAAATCCTATTATAGCAGTTCTGGCATCTCACTGCCTGTAAACTGTTAGTACACACAAAATAAGATTTCAAATTATAAAATGGTGAATGCAAAAAGAGTTGTTCTGTATTGATTAAACATTTTTTTTGTCTTTTTGCTTATGAACCGATAAAGCAAAACTAGGTGATGCTTGCTCTTGTTAAATGACAGATCTATTACTAAAGATCAGGTAGGAGACCAGACTGTCCAAGACTACTACATGATTATACAGAAATAATTAGACACCCTACATATTTAGAATAAACATGTGATACTATCCTCTGGAGTTGTGCAGTAACTTCCAGGAGGATTTTTCAGAAATTTATATACTCACTGCACTGTTCAAAAATACCTGCGAAGAACTAGAATGGCTCAAAAACATTTTGACATTTGCAAGTGGTTCTGCTGGACTAAAATAAAATACTTTCACTCTGCACAAAATACAACCTACTGTTATACTGGCTTGCCTTTTAATGGCCATGAGTTCTGGCTAGGACAGACTTTTAGAAGTTTATTAAAAAATTACTTTTCTATGTAGGAAAATCATTATGTTTCAAATAGCTGAAAATTAGAACTTATACGTGGAAAAAACTTTAGCTACAATGAACACCCATCACCTCGACTAAGAGGTCATTTGCAGTGATCAGGAAAAGCAGCTGTTAACTACACACTTTTATGAATACTTGGTGTGAGAAAATTTACACACTCACTGAAAGTTAGCAACAGTTAACCAGAAGGAAATATTCTGGATAAACACCAGAGATGTAGAACAAAAAACCACACTAGATTTGATATAGTGCCCAATCCCAAATGGCAGCTTAAGCAATGGATGGTGCTTTAAACCACAGGACTTAATCTCTTCAACTTGAGTGCTGGAATTTCATAGCAAAGAAAAACGCCCGATCTGGCCAGCATGCAGGGCTCTTTATAGCACTTTGCTGACAGCAGAAGACACGGACGAGCTAATAGCAACTCTTGCTGTCTTCACACTGTGCTTGGATGTTATTATTTTGATAAAATGTCTAATATTGGTATCAATTTTCTGATGATTGTGAAATGATACCTGCTTTCATTAATCCGATGAACATGACTATTTGGGATCTTTTGTAAATCCCATCGAAAATAATATTACTAAAAGAGCCCATGAAGGGAAGAAGCATTTGAATTTGGAACAGCAACTCAGATGATTTAGTGTTCTGTAATTAAGAAACATTTTTCCAAGGGTAATGTAAACGATACATGTTTTACACATACCGAAGACGGAGTCTTTAAACTTCCTATTCTTGTCCTCTGCTTATCTTTCTCTTGACCTTTGCTGAAATAAATCATGCTAACTCCTCAGTACTCTCCCCGACGTGTCTCTAACGCTGTGCATCACACTGGCTGGCTGCAAGCACAGCTGGCAGGGGATCTAAACCCCATCGCAGGGCAAACTCAGCCTTCTGGCTTTGCCAAGAATGACATTTTGAGTTTTTTGTTTTTTTTTTTTTTTTTTTAAATTGTTACTGTACGGGACGCTTGATTTGGTATTTGTTTGCGAGTACCGACGACTCCACCCATTATATTAACACAAGGCTAAAAACAAAACAACAACGAATTAACGAGCCTAGAATTTCTTAATAAGAATGCAATTGTTAATTAAAGGAAGAGCGCGGGATTCAGCCGCGCTCTGCTCGCTGTCCCAGAAGGATGCTGCAACCGAGGACACGCAGTGCCCTCTAGTGTCACCGGCTGCCGTGGGCCCCCCCGGCGCGGCGGGGACCAGCCGTGGGTCCGGGAGCACCCCCGCCCGGGAACACGCGTGGGAGCGGGCGGTGCGTCTGCACGGCTACGTGTGTGCAGGGCTGCGTGTCTGCACGGCTACGTCTGTGCACGGCCACGGCCCGGCGTTGCCGCCCGCCGGCAGGCGTTGCAACGCCGTGCGCCAACGCAACGCGCGTCATGTACTTCTATACGGGGCATATGTGTGCCCGAGCGCGTGCATGGGTGTGCTCATTTATTATTCCACGTCCGTGTATATGCACACGTATGCGTGCACACACGCGTGCGCACGCACCGAGCCTGACATGGCCAAGATGTCTTTAACGTTGCAGGCGGCTCAGAAAAACATTTCAGCGCGGAGCAGCAGGCCATGCATGAAAGCGGGTGTCAGAAAGCCCGGCAGAATCACTCACTGTGAAGATGTCTAATAGGAACTGCTGAATACACAATATGGGCAGCATGGGCTGAATGGATAAATTGGAGCGGCCAGAACACAGTCAGAAGGTTTTGAATCAATCAGAAATTATAATTAAACCTGTAATGAGTGTTTTGACATCTTCCCCCCTTTTTTGTTAATTGGAGGTTAACACTATTTAGACTTTATTACGGTCCAGTATCAACAATTTTGTAATATAATTTCTATGCCTTTTAGCAAATTACCTCAAACTTTACTCTTTGGATATAAAAAATAGTCCCTTAGCACTCTCAAAAATTTCTTTCTGACAGGAAAAATTCTATAAAACTTCAGTATGTGTTTTATTTAAGCTGAAATCACAATGGAGTCACGCTAGGTTTGTTTAATTTTTCATTTTACTGCATAAACATTTGACAAAGAGGGAAAGCTATCTGTTCATCTTGTGAACGATGGTATACGTCATATGTTCATTAGCATTCATGTCCTCCGTGAAGTACAGGCAATAAAATAAGGAAACAAAGACAAAAGGTATAAAAGAATGATACAAGATGGCACCAGTTACAGGTGCATGGAACAAGCCTCGAACATTACAAAAAGACATATATGAGATGTCAAATAAGCCATTCTTATAATAGTGTAAGAAAAAAAAAAAAAGAAAAAAAATTGAAGCCTGACAGTGCTGCCCAGTTTCATTTGCATAAAAAGTGCAAGTGACTATTTATAAATATATTCAGATCACAAGATGTTTGTATTCTGTTTTTCCATGTAAAGCATTAATAGACATTTATTCTCATCCTTGCATTTTAAAAAGCAATGTACATAATTAGGCTTTTACGAAAAGATTACAATGTGCATTATAAATTGATTCCTGTTTAAAGTGAAGGTGGCAAATATGCATTAGTTTAAAAGACAAATGGCTGGAAATGCAGTGTTCAGAATGACAGTAGATACGTATTTAGACACCTTACAATAACTATTAGGGTACAATTGCTGATGAAACTTTAATTGCATAGGATTCATTAAAATCTCTAAATGGCATATACACATTTAGGCTTAATTTGAAAATGTAGCCATAAAAATGGATTTGGAAGTTTTTGTCATTACGTTTTAGCAGTAATTTAGCATTCTGATAAAGTTAGCAGCAGCAACTGAAATAATTCAACTACATCTTATAGCAGATGCTGCATCTACGGCTATTATAAATATTTTTTCAGGAGACTTACGGTGCTGCCACGCGGGGAACCCATCCCAAACCCCGGCACGGTTCAGCTCAGCACAAAACGGTTTGGGAGGCGGAAGGTGAAAGAGCAGTTACATATTACAGACGTTAAGAAAGTTTTTATTATTTTCCCCTTTCATGCACAAGGATGCTAACGGCTACTTTAAGGAAGAGAAGAAAAGACAAGGTCGCTTGCCGTAGCACTGCTTGATCCGTTGTACCCGAGGATGTCAACCTACTGCAGAAAATGTGACACGGGGGTACACTTTAGGCTGGCCGACAAAAGTTAATTTTGCAGAGGAAAGCAGTTGTTATTTACTCCGAGTTCAGGCCGCGCGCTGTTCATTTGAGGACAGGGAGCGCGCGCACCAGGCGCAGCCCCGCGCGGGCATGTGCGCGGTGTGAATGACACCAGCAAAAGAAAAGAGGAACCCGAAGACTGACGTCCCCTCAGCATTACTCATTATCTCTGCATTGCAAGGAGGGTTAAAATCAAAATGGAGGCTTTTTTGGGACCTGGGCACTTCTGCTGTTTGGAGTGTGTGGCTGCAGTGCACTGGCTTAGCAGAACAGGGAGGAAAGGGATGCACGCTGCCATGCAAGGGCGTGCGGCGATGGTTTGCTGCTGACAGGCTGGAAAGTTTCACTTGGGATACAGCTGGGTGGAAGAGGAATGATTGAAGGGGAGTGTGTCGATGTGCGAGAGGTCAGGGGGAAACAGGGAAGGACTGAAACCCACCTCCTGCATTACCAGCATCAATAGGTCTTTGATGCTATAGAAATTACCCTGCTAAAACTTATTAAGAATTTTATACCAATAATACGCACTACGTGTAATTGTGTGTGAAGATGTATACGGGCAGGGAGACGTACAGAACAGCAAACGGTGGCATATGCCTGTATGCATTTGGCTTACTGGATGCAAGCGGATGCTTTTTCCTGTGGGATGCGTCTCCTGAACTACCTGATTTAGAAATATTTGTTTAAACTGCGAAAAGTTACTTTAGTATGTATGAAAGAGAAGCAGAAGGCAGAAGGATTTTTTTCTTTCAAAATAAGGTATCTCGAGGAATGCGCATTATATAACTAATTTTAATTTTGTGCAGTTACAAACTATAGACTTGCTATCCCTTTCCACAGATTCATGTGAATCTACCAAATATAGTGACATTGAAATTTCAAATTTCTTTTTTCTATAGCACTTGCTTCACAATTAGAGTAAAAAACTTCACTTAGATTGTACTTAGCAGAATGCTGCAAAATACAAAAAAGTATCGAGTACATACAAAAGAAGTGCAATCCAAAGCAATGCAAATAATAACTTACATCATTATTTTCTACGCCGTACAATAAAAATCAGTTTTGTCCAGTCAAATAAGGATTTAGCCTCTACTTAAATAGGACAATTAATTTTTTTTTCCTGGAGAAAGAGAGGCGGTGGGAAGCAACATGAGTCTGCAGAGCAGGACGATTCTAATTGTTTTGTCTTTATTACGCATTATTCTTATGAACACCACCACCCATTACCCTTTCAGCAATAAAGTAGGGCTCAGACGGTGACCCCACTAAATCTGGTGCTACGCAGTCTGTATCGCACCCAGAGCAGCCTCTCCTCAAAATACGAACATAACAGAAAATCAGCATTTCTGGAGTGAGACGGGGAGGCTCTATTCCCTCCTCAGACTGCTGCACTAGATCACAAGTGTCGAGGAGCTCTTGATCAAGTCTGTGTCATTTAAACACCCCATTTTACCTCAAAAAAAAAAAAAAAAGGCAGAAATAAACTTCAATGTCTTTTAAAAAATGCACGAGGGCGTCTTGCATGTGATGGAAGTTTGCCAGTCAGATCATCAAAATGTTTTGAGTGAAGGGCAGATATCACGTACGTACAATGCACGGAGTAAAAATGTTTAGGTGGGAAGGAAGTAGCGGAAAACATTTTTAATTGGTGCATGCTATCTGCCACATTAGCACTACCTGGACTTTGAAAAGATCTCCCTAGCAAAACAATACAGAACCACCTCTTATCTTCAGTAACATGCTTGTAAAATGAAAATGTCTCAGTGACATGGGAGAGAGATGACACTTCAGATATCCTCAGTTATTTTTCCAGTCTCTAAATACTACAGTTTTACAAACTAAAAATAAAAAAACACAGACTTTGGAATTTCATTCATTGTATACTTATCTTGAAAACATTTGCCCTGCGTCTGAAAAATATCACTTTTTGCCATGGAAGTTATACCTTTCACAGAAAACCTAAAAAATACGTGTTTTTACATTGTGCTGCTCTATTTTACTCAGACCTTGTCAGTAAAAGGACTCACTCGTATGCCTGATGCTGAAGATACTGCCCAGCAATCAAGCAATTATAAAACCCTGTTCAAAACACTTATTTCAACACATCCAGAACATCATTTGGGGCTGCAAATATCTGCTGAGAAAAATCTCACTATGCGACATCCACGGAGGGTATCAGAAACTCTGGAAGTGCCTATATACATCTTCATCACGTTTTCCTAAGGCATTCGCTTTGTTTAACAGCACAATGCTATGCATGCTATGGACACTTTTTTTCCACAGAGTATTTCTACCTGAAGTAAGAGATTAGATTTCTTTTCTTCATTTTAATTGCTTATAAACAATCGTGTCTCACTCCTTCTTTTTCAAAACTGAAGCTGTTGGCAAAAGATCCCTTTTACTACCAGAAATTTTTCGGGTCTCGTTGCCCTGTGTAGTTCACGCATATAAGCAAGTCCAGCATTTTTCAGCTGAATAACACAGATAATGGGCTGCTACGAGATACTCAGACTCTTCTTTTATTTCAGAATTAAAAGCAAGTTCCAGTCCCCACTTAAGAGATTAGCTCATATACAGCCCATGACCATCTTCTATGTTCATTGACTCAAATATCAGCAAAAGACAGCTTAAAATAAGTGAAAAGTGTTGCAGATGCACAATCTTTGCACAATGCAGACACACAATATATGTAACACTCGCATAGGATATCGCTACGTATAACAAAATAGTTATCGGTATAAATATGCACCGATTTCATTTATATACTGCAACAAAACCAGAACAGATTTCTAGTTACCATCCAACTTTTTTTTTTCCCTGCAGATTTCTGAAATCTGTATTTGCATGTTCATCCTCTATGCTACCGAAAGCTCAGAATTCATCATTGATGCAAAAATCAGAAAAGATCTTCTGTACCAATAGGTCAACACATTCTTTTGTGATTTTAATAATGGCCTGTCCTATTACATTTGTTATTCATATAGAATAAGGATAGACAATTTTTAGGTATTATATAGCTTTCTTCTGGAATATTAGCTTTGTGGCTTTGAGAGGCCATTTTCTAAAGATCCTAATAGTCAAATGACATCTTGGGAAATGTTACATTCTCACTGCATTTGCATGATAATGAAGATGAAATTTCATATACGCTACCTGAATTACACTTATCTAAGTTTTGTTTTACCGAATGACCAAAGGAATATGTTCCCTAAGCCAAAGTATCGCAATACAATGCAATACATTATTGCTTCTGTGAAAGACATGAAACTATAATCCAAGTGATAAAAAAAAAACCTGCGTAATTTATGTAGTAGTGTTAATATGATCTCAGCTGTGTATCTCTGAATACTTCTTTCCTTTGAAGAAAATTCTACAGCACCCACAAAAATATCAATAGTAAATTTTTTAAAAATGGTGAAGGAATGGCTCTATGATGCTCAGTGAGTGCTCTGTAGGACAGGAACGCTATCCTAACATTTTATACACCAACATGCAGTACCATCACGTGCTTGGTAAAGTTCATATGTCAACTTATTCACTAGATATGAGCCATCCTTCGGGTATAACTGCATTTCACCTGTACCTACGGGAAAGTCCACATATGAAATAATTTTCTGACCACGGAAATAGGTTTGGCGGACAATAATAACGGGTATTTTTCCCAAAATTAGGCACCTAGACAAATATGTGGCTCTTGGAAATTGCAGCGGTGGATTTCAGAGCTCCTGAATATGGGTTGTTATTGCATGAGACATTGAAAAGCTCCATCCCCTACAAGGGTGAGCCAAGAACCCAGCTGCCAAACCTGGATTTTGAAAGCCAGCCCCTGACATACCACATCAGTAACAACAAGGACACTGTTAAGGAGGTATTTGTCCTCTCTGATCAACACAGAGCTGATCAATCATCGGTCTGCTCAGCAATTTACCTACGTGATTCATTTTGAAGTACAGCTCCAGAAAGCCAAAATCCAACTGCAGTTTTATTCCGAAGATGCCATTTTTTAATACTTTTGTAAGACTGAAGAAAATTGAAGTAAAATCACACAAGTTACAAACTGACAATATTAATCTAAGCAAAGACACCAGCACACACAGATTAAGTCTCCACTTATAATTGCAAACTCTTTGAAGAGAGAGTAGTTTTGATTTTTGCTGGAAGCTATAGGCATTGTTTAAAAAAAAAACAACACAGCGTGGAATAAATGGTGTACATAATGGTGATTTTATTTAACATAGCTTTTCAGTACACTCTGGTCTATGCTGTGCTATAACTGCAGAAACACATCCAAATTTAAAAAAAAAAAAAGAAAAAAGAAAAAATACTTATCCTGAAAAAAAAAAAAAGGGCCTATACTCAAAGGAACATCTGAATAAAATTGAGACATCTGCAGTAAAGTTTTCCCTTCTCCCTAGAATGTTTGAGATGAACTCGGCGTAACACTGCCTTCCAAGAAAAGACAGGGTGATCAATGCAGGAGCACATCAGGCTCCCTTGGACAGGCCAATCAATGCAAGAAAGAACCTTGCCCAGGGCCTTATGCAAATAGAAGCACGTCCTGCAACCCGGGGAGGGAACATGCGCAATAGATCAATGGCATCTGAAAAACCTTACAGCTATATCAGCCTCAGACAGTAAATATATAATGATGAATCCCTCACGTTCAGCCGTGAACTCTTTAAACTAGGTTATTTTCAACAGCTGGTTTAAAAAAAAATCTGCCGGGCCTGTAGACAGCAAGGGCAGAGAAGTGAAATAAGATTACTGAGGGTTAAATTAACAATGCTTTTTTTAAGGCTGAGAAAATATAATCTCTGTACTTTAACACCTTGTAAAATGCTGGAAGTTATGTGCCTGATGGGGTAGGGACCGAGAGGGGGATGGCTGGGGTTTTGTGTCATTATTTTGATATTTTGATTTTTTTTAAAACCTACTCAGTAAAGTACTCAGTGATGTAAGAAAAAATAAAAGGTTTATCATTTACAAGAACTACAATACCAGAGATCTAACACCACAATCATCACTCTGTTGACTGAAATTTATTCTGTCAAAGAATATTGTAATCATATTTTTTGTACCCTCGACTGTTTTAGACTATGTTTTAAAGTAATTCAAGAAAATACTAAGGCTCTTAAGCAAAGCAGCTGACATATAACATTAATACTTCAAAAGCACTCCGAATTGGAATAAAACTTGGTAAGGTGCACAAAGCAATATTCATGACCACAGGCCCATATAGGTTCACCAACCACTTGGTTACTACATCAAAATTGCTAAAATAACACGTCTTCCCACAGAGACTTGTAGGGAATGATTTCCTAAACATTATTCATCATCTGTTCTTGGGAAAGGGATAGGGAGAGAAAGGAGGAGGATGAAGGAACAAGCAAAAAAGCCTACAAAAACTTTTCCTCTGAAGAAACTTCGCTTTTAAAGATCACTAGCGGCTCCTAACTTCATAGCACAAAAGTATAATACTCTTGTCAGACGGCTAGAGCCACCCCCGGACAAAATATAATCCAGATATCGACAAGGAAATAAAATGCCTTGGCTTAATCAAGCTTGTAAAAATCTTATGCACTTTGTATCCTGATACCGTAGGATACTGAGATTCACTATTACATTTAATTTGCCTTGGAAAACGGAAAAGACAGAAAAACAACTAATTAAACTATTATTTATTTTTCATGTATTTATGAGGAAATTTTACTCCTGCATTTTGATACTTCGCATTAAAATCTCAGTTCAGTTCTGCAGTGTTAAAAGTATGATTTTCTCAATGAATATACGTGCAAAATCTGCTTACATATTTTTACTTCACATCACATTCAAGCAAAGCCCTTAAACAGGATTATTTTAACATTTAAACACTAGTAGTTGTGCTATTATTAATATTAAAATACTTCACTGAAAGAGCTATGTAACACATCTGCACTAGATTAAAGAAAGGAAAGTTCTAGGATAAAATGCAAATTCCAGCTGCTTCTCAGAGCACCACAGTTTTAGAGCTTCGTTCACCAGAGTATGTTTGGATTCCTTTTACTCCACCTGGATTTGCAATGCCTAATATAATATTAACTTGCAGTTCCCCTGGTTGATCCACTAAACCGGGTCTTAAAGTCTTATAGAATCTCTACTGTTCCACACAAAAGCCATACACATACTTTTCATCGTAATTAACATTTAAATTAACAGTAACACAATACACTTGTGTAGTCTTATCGGCATAAGAACATGTCACAGAAATGGGAAAAAGTATGAACTAACAGTGAGACAACTTCCTTTCTTAAATGGTTTTTCCATTAAAAAACAAACAAACAAACAAGCAAACCAGAATTTATAAAAGCCTATTATTTCAGATAAAATAATCCAAATGCACCACAAAACCTGTCAGGAATAATACGTGTGATTTTCCCACTTTCTTCATTGTATAAGCAAATCCAAACCTCCTACTTTTCTTCTTTATTAGTGTCCATATATACATTCAAAAAGAACTGCAACCCCTTTAGACTGTGATGATGTCATATGTTATAAAATCTTTAGTGTTAAGCTGCTCTCCAAACCAATCTGGAGAGATAAGTAACCATCTAGAAAGTTAAATAAAATGCCAAGGTTTTTCATATTGTACCAGCTGCAGAAAAAAAAAAAAAAGTACTCATGTTGTTTGAACTTCCAGTCAGTCCAATACATGGCCATTTATAGATGCAATGACCACATCTACATAAAGTGGTGTTCTAAAGATTTAATTTTTCTGTCCTGATGCACCACTGCCAGAAAAGAGGCATCCGCACAGGTTGAGGAAAACTGAAGGGAGCAATACGACAGCAGAATGATGCACCTGCTGGTAAGACTCAGAAACGGGTGCATTAAATAAAACAGGAATATGTGCATTCATAGACGATTTTACAAGATTAAGAAGGCACAGTCTGAAGATCAACCTGAATGGGGTGAAGCACCAGTAAGTCTGTCCAGGAAAACAGATGAGACTTTTCATTTATGCAGCAGGACTCAGGAGAAGGACGGCACATGCACCAGCATCTCAGGAATTCACCTTGGGGAGCCAAAAAAGAGACGAACTGGAATAGTTTACATCAGGGAGAAGGCAAAGACATTAAATGTCAGGTACTTTTCTCAGAAGACGACTTGTCACCTGTTACTACTGATGAATTTCCCCAATGTCTGAAAGAACTCTGGTGACTATGAGATGGTTCAGACAGAAAACACCTCTATGGAGGTGCACGTCTAGAGATGACAACTTGTAACTTCTGGGAAGTTTGGACAACCAGCAAGGAAATTAATAGCTAGGCAAGAAACTAAGCAAAATCAGTTGTCCTGGGTCATGGCGTTAACAGTTGGGATCAACCGTGTACTCCACACATTTTAAGGAGATGGTTGCATACAGACGTTGCCCCATTAGCTTTGATAGGCTCAAGGGCTGAATTTTATCTGCACAACTGAAAGGATGATCGATGTGTTCTTTGAACACGGTCCTGTGCTTTGACTTCTTTTTTTTTTTTTTCTTTCAGAGCTAGAATTTGAAATGAAAAATAAACTGACTGATAAGTACACTGTCTTGCAGAATTTAAAAGAGTTGAAACAATGCAGTAAAGGATACTAATACAAAGGAATTTATTGAGCCAGAAGGGAGTTTCTAGTCAGATATAGGGATAAATGCCAAATATGGTTTTATTTAACATCTTCATTAATGATCTGGAATTAATTAAATTTGCAGGTGACATTAAAGCAGGAGAAACTGCCAAGAAAAGTAAGGCATGAAAGAAATACAAAACGAGCTTCCAAGATTCATAGACCTGTAGCACAAAAGGAATCGTTATGACAATCTAGTTTGTCATCCCATGCAACAAGGGCCACAACGCAGCTAGATTTAATTTGGAAGAACGTGAGATAATATTGTTGGGGGGGGGGAATCATCTACTACATTCAGCACCACCAGGGAAAGGGATATTGACAGCGCTGAAATACTCTGAGGGATGCATGAACATAGAGGGTACCAAATTCAAAGAAACTTTGGAAACAGAAAAATCTAGTACCATTTTGGCTACGTTGACCAAAATGGTGCACAGCTAAACAAAGGTACTGAAGTTCACCTTGAGCTAACTATAGTAACTGCACTTAAAATATGGAGTTCAGTTCTCAACATACTACCAGAGAAATGTTGACAAATAGTACTGAATTCAGACAGGAATACAAATGAAAAAAAAAAAAAGAAGACCTAGTTATATATAGTTGGGCAACAGGAGAACAAGGGGATGGAAGTATGAGAACAATTGTTAAAGATCAGAAAGCTCTTCATACTGAAATCTAAAAATAAATGTTCACTGTGTAGTGCATGGAATTTACAACAATGCAAAGAAATTATAAAAATATACAACTAGTGAGATGAGGCAACTCTAGAAAAGTCTCTGCAAATAACTGCAGAAAGTGCTGTGCCTTTGACTTCCAAATCCCATATAATACAAACACATATTTCCAAGTAACTGGATTTCCAAGTAACCCTAACTTTTACCCATCTCCAGTTCTTTGTTCACTTTATAACTAGCATTCCAACTTTGGTGTCAAACTAGAAAATTAATACCAACGGGCCAATGAGATGTAAAGTAATGATGGGTGGTGCTGGCAATTAGTACTCGGTATATTGTTCCAGCCCATGAAAAATTGCCCTTCTCCTTTTGGAAGAAGTGGGAAAGGGGCATAAGTACAGCTAGCCTCAGACCATGGACTGAGCTGAGTGAAGCATGAGATATTACATTAGCAAATGATTAAGAGGAAGCAAAAAGTAATGAGGCTGAGCAAGTTATCTAGAGCAAGGTAACGAGGAGGGATGAATATTCAAAACATGAGCCTGTTCTGGAAGTGGCCAACACTTGGGCATTTCATTGCAGCCATCCTCTTCTCCTACCCAGTAGCAAGGCTAAGAGGGCTGGGGATGAACTGAGGAAGGGGATGCCTACATGGCATTTAAACTAAAACACCAAAAAATGAAAAAGGACATGCAGCTATGGTGCTCTGAACTGCTTGGTAATCGCTCATCATTCGTCTGTCTCTTCCTGTTAGAGGAGCCTTCCAGACAGCAAGCTCTTCAGGACAAGGCACTACTATGTGATTGCTACTGCAATGCAACTGGATGGTAACAGTAAATGCTAGCAAGTGAAATAATGATGCCAGTGTACACTTGTCAGCTTATTTATTTAGGCTGAGAGTGGCCTAAAATGTTTATCTGCTCTGTGTTAAAATGGCCAATATATGCATATAAATATATTTATGTGTATATATGTAAGTGTATATACGTACACACACACACTCTTTTTGTATGTATATATCAGTAAAAGCCAAATGCTATCAAGAAGTTGCTCTCAGTACAGCAGGCAGTGACATGTATTAAGAAACTTCAGTATTTTTTGCTGAATCCATCATTTAATTTCCTTACTGCTGCAACCCCCCACTGTGGGTTCTGTGATCCCTGTTGCTTTCTACTGCAAGTGGAAGCTTGTGCATTTCAGAAAGCATTAACAAAAACGAGTCCACTACTTCCAAACACAAGTAAGGAGGGAAAAAAGTTGTTTGCAAACATTGGTGTTTGGGGGTTTGACCTGGTTTTGGTTCAAACTCAGCACTTCCAGCAGATTGACCCTGGAGTCAGAGAGGTTCTGACTCCAGAAAAATTCATCCAAACTGGGTCGAATTGTTCGTGGCTGAAAACACACACCTGCACACGCCGGCTTTCACAGGAACATGGACTCCTGCGTCATACCAAGGACCGATGGTCCCAGCCAATTACTCACATAACTCTTGCCATGTGTGGGTCACGCTGGGTAGCAGCTTTGCACCAGTCCTGTTCCCAAACAGGCCTTCCTCATCCAATGGTGAGAAACCTAATTCCACCCTAAATTTATTCATGACCAGTTTTAATCCATTTGTTCCTGTGCCAACATTGTTCTTTGGCTTACACAGCTCTCCCTCCCTGCTGTTTACTCTCCTGATGTATTTGCAGAGTGCTACCAATCCCTCTAAGCTTTCCTTCGCCAGGCTGAACAAGTCATGCTTTTTAAACTCTGCTTCTGTAGGAAATACAGAATAGATGCTGAACCACCTTCTTCTTCAATAGCTACCAAAGTTAATGTAAGAGCATTAGCAGATTACACAGCTCTTATTAAGACTGATAAGCCAGGAGGGTGTATGTACTGTTCCTACGGCTATATTGATTCTGGTGCTTACGGTTGGTAGGACATCTCCATGTGGCATCACATCACGGCATGCCTGCGTATCCTTCATCATTTCTAGTAAAATAGGCTCTCCATTGCTCTGAGCGTACTGACGCCTCTTCACCATATCTCTTCCAAACTGAGTTAATCTTCCTGAATGTCTCAAATTATCTCAGATTAATCTCACCAGCATGCTGGCCAGCATTAATATCTCCCTTCCTGGGACAGAAAGAGCAAACAAATCACAGGATCATATGTGGCTCTTTTGTTGTTATTGGGTCATGCATTTACAGCCATCAGCGATGAAGCTGCATGTCAAAGGGCTTCTCCATCCCTGCTGTTCCCTGCTGAAGAGATCACTCTTCATACACAAATGCAGATGACTAGCCAGTCAATGCCTGTGTCCTAAAGTTTGTATTATTGCCTTTAAATTCTATTACTGCAGAAATTCTCCTTCTGAATACCAATGGTGACTTCACCACTTCATGCCAGGAGCCAGTTTCATTAGCGCATACCTTCTTTGTGTGCCCATGTCAGTAACAGAAATACTAAAATAAATTTGCCCCAAGGCTAGCGACCCTAGTCCTGTCCAACCCTTTTTACACAACCCACTGCTGTTCCTCCATTAGCTCCTCTTGTCCACACTCATTTCTTGTTTGACCTTTTTCAGATGAACGAGCATTTTTCCAAGAAGCACAACAAAGTATAGCTGAAATAAATAACCAAATGGAATTAAGATCCTGTTTTTACTTTTAGACTTGTTTTTCTGAGTGTCCCTACCTAAGTCAGACCTGACTCAAAGAGATGCTAATGTAAGTGTACAATACACAAAAAGGTGAGACCTAAACCAGGTAGACTTGGGTGAGATGATTTGTCCAAAGACTGGACATATAACCCAAGTAACCAAAAACCTACAAGACAGCATCCCATACTGCTCTCCCAGCTGACATTCAACATTTAAAGAATGTCCCTTTTTTTTTTTTTTTTGTTTAATGCTCACAAAGCCTTGAAGCGCAGTGATATTTTGCTTTGTTTCTTCACAATATGGATCTTGTTCCCAAGGTGTTTTGCTTCTCAGCTCTCTACTTCCAGCTCTCTCCCGTGCTTTCTACAACCATCACAGATCTTGTGTTATTTCTGCCAGACATCAGTAGATGTATTTCGATTTCATACGTCAGCCAGGGGAATTAAGAGTTGCATATCCACAACACCCGCTCTATGCTCATCAACTCTTCAGCCAAACTAAATATAAAAAATAAGTAGATAGATATATTTATATAAGTACATATAAATAAAAAGGCAAATATAACAAACCATTCAATCTGAAATTTCAGGAAATTAAATTAATGAAAAGCTAATGACAGGTTCACAGCCCAGTCATTAAGGCTCTTAAATTGCATTTTGCCTGTGCCAGAATACTGATGCAGCCTTTGAGACTCCCAGGTAGCTCAGCAGGTGTCCGTTTATCATCATTATTATTATGGCACCTATCAGCTCTAGCCAGGGTCAGGTCCTCACCGTACTCAGCACAATACAACAAAATGAAGTGGAAGCGTATTGCACAGTGTATCTCGAAATGATGGACTTAAAATTATTTCAAATGGACAAAATTGGCTGATTTTGATGGAATCAGTGGATACAGTAATTTGAACAGTGTGTTTTAAGGGCTCTCATTTTAACAAAGCTGCCTAAAAATACACACGTACACACACATTTATCTACACCTTTGTGCAAATTGTCAATATACACATCCAACATTTTAGCCAGCAAAGACCATAATGAATAGTTTCTCATCTGCTCAAAGACAATGAATCTACTTCCCTTCTCCTAATTTAATTATATTACATTCCCCCATGCGCTTTGTATTTTTACAGCAGTATGAATGCTGTAAGCTGGAGATACCACTACTGATTCTCACAATTTTGTCACGATTCCCATGACACTTGGTGTTTTTTTCTTAAAGATATTATTTAACTAAAATTAAAACAAAAAAGGTACATTCTGGTTCAGAAGGTGCTGAGGAAACCCTTGAAAATGCAAAGCCTAAGGTCTCAGGAATACAGGGGGCAAACAGGAGAAATCTTCCACAAAATCTTTTTTTTTTTTTTTTTTTTTAAAATCTCAGGATACTGAATACCTAATTGACAATTTTCAAAGCTTTGATTTAATAATTCTTCTCATGATTGCGAAATGAGTAGTTGTTATGTATTTTTTACAATGATGGACATGGCTAGTTTTACATGTCACCCAGCATCCTAGGACCACCCTTTCTTTCCCTTCTACATGCAGCCAGGCCCTGATGCTGTAATTAGATCTGCAGGGGATGGCCACAACACTCAGGTAGGCACAGGGGCACAATATATCTTTTCTCCTGTGCAGGTCTTTCATGCAGGCAATGACAAGGGAAAACATTCTTTTTAAAGCAAAATAATTGTAAACCCACAAAATTTGGCAGAAAAACGCAAAGGAGGCGTTGTACCAGAAACTTATTTTCTGTAAACTAAATATAAAATTGACTCCATCAACTTGAAATTCTCACTTTCTGTTAAATTTCATAAAATTATTATAAGCTAGGAGTTGGGAAAGTTCCACAATTTACCATCAACTACAGCAAGCTGCTTCTGAAAATAAATCCTCGACTACACTGTGTAAGGGATAACAGAAGTAAGAAGCTGAGATGTGTTCATGAATCACGGCTTGAGTTTTTCAAAATCAGTAATTAGTAGAACATAGTGACCCAACAACTATTTTTAGTGCTGTGTATTCAAAAAGTAATTTACGTGTAGATATTATTAGATGCACATTTAATTTCAAACCACAATTACACAAAGTTTTAATTACTAAATATTAAGATACATTTTAGCATATGGTTTATGATTAGCATTTGTAATTCAAGCTATAAACAATACAACTAATTACATTTATTGGTGGAATTTTACTTCCCACACATGTTCAATCACTTTCAATTATTCCCCTAGTAATCTATGACCCAGCAAGGTACAGAAATTGTGTGCCCACGTTGCAGTAACTGGGTAAGAGTTTCTGTGCATTCAAGCATGATATTACAGACTCACCCTGTTTTTCTTAACATCTTGCAATCACAGACATGCAAAAATGTAGATTAAAAAGCTGCAAAGAACAATAAAATGTTAGCTGCTGTGGCATGTATTTGAAAATTGCAGCCAAGTTTTACTGGTTCGTTTAATGAAGGACTTCCAAACCATAGCCTGATTTTTATGGTGAGGTAAAATTTGGAATGAAGACCAGGTTTGGCCACCAAAGGTTTGTAAACAAAAATGCTCCTCCTTTTATACCAATTTCACATACAATGGTCATATTTGCTCTCTTTTCACTTTGAGTTTCCCACCAAACAGCATGCTCACATCCCAGCTCTGGACTTCAGAAACCTACAGACCGAAAGGACAAGGCACAGCAGAGCTGCTTTTCCTGTGCCAGGTCCTTTAGCAGCTGCAAACGAAGGGGCACCTGGATGTGTCCTGCCCTTGCAAGGCTGAACACTTCTCCCCCTGCCCCGCGAGAGCAGCAGCTCTTCCCACCTAATGGTACGAACACCCACGAATAAGTCTTTGCTTAATATCAGGTTTCGTTGGGTTTCTCTGCTTAACACCAGAGCGTCAGGTTTTCATTGAGAGCCTTGCACCATGACGAAGTGATGAACTGGGGAATCTCTGTGACTGAGATGATTGCTAACGATCAGGACAGACCTTGCAGCACTGAACACGCAAAGTGAATTTAAAAGATATTCATTGAAAACGCAAATGTTTTTGGACTTTTTTGCTTGTTTTCTTTTTCCCTGCAGGCACAATAAAATGCAAAGGGCCCAGGCAGAAACCTTCACTCCAAATTAAAGCCTTATGCTTCACACTACTCTCCTGTAAGAGGCATGGATGCAGGAGGAGCAGCTGTGCAACAGGTCTCCATAACTACTGTAACCTATAATTTTATGAATCAGTTGACCCAAAATTCTTGCATAGCAAGTGTAGAGGTGGTACAGTTGCTATATGGTGTAGCTGCTCTATCACCCTCATCATCTCCCCCACACAAAGCAGGAAAGAAAGTGAAGTGATCGAATATGTATTTGTCATAAGACAGTAATTGCCCATCAGCTGCTCTGTTTCTTTTTTTTTGAGCTCTTTGCAATTACTAAGTGCCATATGGATATAAAGTTGAAGAGAAAGAAGATCATAACAAAATAAAATCTTACAAATTAATATTGTGGTAAAATAGTTCAGGGTTTATTTTAATGATATTTGCTTCAGTGTATGCATTATTTAATTAAACTGCTTTCAGTGGAGCTCAGGTATCAAACCACCTCTACCAAAACCAGGTGTTAATATCCTTTGATTTCTTAAAAAACAATTGGGCTACATTAAATACACTTCTCAGGTCTAGTTTTGCATGACAGATATGTGATGTGCCAATGGTTATATATTATATTCTTCCTCTCAGGCATGCGTCTCCTGCAGAGATAGCAGACTACAGAAGCTGACCCTTACTGAGACCATCTTGTCTCTCTGACAAAGCTCCTTTTTAACTTCTTACTTACTGGTTGCTTCCTGCGATGGATAAAAACTTTAGCTCAGCTTGTGATAATTTCACAGGCCCTGAGCACCCTGACCCTGGAAGCCCCAAGGTCAGAAGTCAAGTCTTGTTCTGAAACATCTGTGTGCTTCATATTAAAGTAGAACAAAAGTGAAGAAATATCCACCAGTGTGACAAGAGAAACAGGCAAAATGGGAATGACATGTTGGTCATCTGTTACCCATGCCACCTCAAGCCATTGACTGAAATGTGATGGAAAAACTCTCCAAGCCTCCTTTGAATAAGCACTTTGTTTAGGAAACACTGAGAAAGGTCTTCAGTCGATTTTTATTCCCGCCCTGTGCTAAGTATATGTATCTGTAGGCATCCAGCAACCCGAACAACACGGCTTTACAAAACCTACAGAAATGCTGCTAACGCTTTACTTTGGACAGATGAGGCACACCAGAATAACCTCGGCTGAAACACAGGACACCTGAAAATCACAGCTCAGGAAAGCCAAGACAGAAGAGATACTCCCTACCCTTTGTTGCATCTGAGTAGCAACAGGCCCACGCAACGCAACTTGTTTCTTGCCCAAATTTGTGGTTATAGAAGGAATTATTCATCTTCACTAATCTGGTCTCTTAAAAATTTAGCTTTGAGACTATTTATTGACCTGGTAATAAAATACCTGTGGAAAATGATCAGCTGAACTGTTCTCAAGTCTCAAATCTGTACATGTCATATGTATTTTAGAAATATTCTTCTGGAAGCACAGGGAAAATCTAAATGTCCTTAATTTCTACAAATGAAAAGGGTTAACTAAAACCTTAAGTACTTAAAATAATACAAGCAGTCCTGCTTTGGATTCTTCTTGCTACTTAGAGCAGAAGATTAAAAACAAAGCACTCATGCATGGTTTTTCTTAACTAAGGCATTCATCTTATGTTCAGGCAGGAACCACTTTTACTAACTTTCAGTTATACTAAACTAATGTGTTACAGACAGAAGATGAATGTATACATCTGCTGATTCCTGTGTCTATAAAACCAATTGCAATGTTCTGCAATTTAGGTTTCCACAATAAATAGGACTTTAGTTTTTTTTAGTTTTCTTCAATAAAACACATCCTGATTACACCAGCATTTCACCATTAAGTGATGAGACTATAGTTACACTCAAAGAATGGTATACAAGTTCAACAGGCAACTTCATACACCAGATGGGGTCAAGAAATCTGCTGTTAGAGAAAAGGGTGAATGAGTGACAAACTGGATGTTCAGCAGTCCCAGCATCAGGGGTAGGGCAGCTTTACACTGAGTGGAGTCCTCCCCTCCTTACATCACTGCAGGGTTTATCCAGAGCCTAATAAATGGCAAAAAAGTCTTCCCAGCATCTTCTGCAGACCTTTGTGGAGAACCTGCAAAACTGAGTAAAACCCCAAATTTTCCCTCGTGTTCAGTTCCAAAGAGGTGCATTTGTTAATGTGATTTTGCTTTAAAACTGTTTTTATATGTTCTCAGTCTTCACCTCCAGTCTTTTCACCCCAGAGCAGAAACTCAGAGTGCTGCCTTTCAGTACATAGCCTGGACAAGGCGGATCCAATGCGTTTTGTTTTCCCACAGTCTTTCAGGTTTGTGCACACTTGGGACCTTATTGTCTAACTCAAAACCAGAGAAAAATGCAGTGACCTTCCAGTTGCAAAGAAATCCTCACAGATCTGTAGCTGACCATTGGTTCAAAGTTGTTCCTAAACAGATGCTTTCAAGAAGGTGATCACAAAGAATTTAGAAAATCTGTGAAAGACTTCAGGAAAGAAGGCAATGGAGAAGTCACACTTACCAACTCTACAAAGGCAAGTCCACCATAACTGTGAGCAACAAAAAACACGTTCTCTGCAGCTGACTGGGAAATAAAATGGTCCCAAACATAAATTGCATGTTCTTCAGGAGATCCATTATCCTGCAGAAAGAAATTATGTTTATGACAATTACCTTTTAAAAACTGGCAATTCTGTCTAAAAGCAATGTGTTCCTATATGTTAAGATGTTTTGTTAAAACAAACCTCAAATGAATATACTCTAGTGTCAAAAAAGAACAGATTCATTTGTCTAAATAAAAGAAATTTAAGATTGCAATTTAAAGGCAGTAAAACTGTTGCTTTATTGTGGCTTATTTTAATAAATACAACAAAAATTATGCATCTGCAAAATTTTGTCTAAATACCATGATAGCAATTCAGCTAAACAGTGGCATTCAGAGAAATTATGAGCCACTGTGTTGATTTTCATTCTTTTGACAACTCTTTGTCAAGTGTTTGTTCACTGATGGTTTGTTTTAAGTAGTTAAGCCTTAGTCTGATAAAACAAATAAAAACAAGCAGGAACAATATAAACATAATTTCAGTCTTTACAATTTTTTCATATTATGGGCCAAAGGAAATCTGCCAAAGATTAAAATTATGGCATTTGCAACTACTCTTCTAAATGCTACTTTTTGCAACTGCAGACTATGAGATGCAGTGCAGATAAAACACCTCTTGACTGCTTATACATTAGCCATTACTTTGGAGTCTCTGGTAGTTAGGGGAGTGCTTTTTCTTATTATTGAACAAGAATTTGTGAACGCCAGTCAATGTAAGAGTCACTGAAGGCACTGGAGTGATTTACACTGATTTTAGTGCACTCTCCTCAAACATTGGCGTTATGCATTCCCACCTCTTCCTTAGAGGCTCTTGGAAAGCCCTGTACTCCTCTATATTTTACTTATTTCTCAGGTTGTCCAAGTCATAAGTACAAATCTGTCTAGTCCCAGGTGACAAGAGTAAGATGCTCTGCTAGCTCCCCTGCCCCACCAGGATTTCACACCTCTCTAGCACAACACTGAAGGCTCTTTCCAGGCTCTCTTGTGCCAGAAAGAGCTGATCAGTCAAGGTCACGACATTTCCTAAAACTTGCATCCCTTTCTCCTTTGCTCTGCTCCACCAACAACTTCATACCCCTAGGTGACTCAGACGCAGACCACAAGAGCCTCAGTTCCTTGGGGAAAATAAAGTACAATCCAGCAAAAGCCACTGGCAATCAGAAGATGCTAATTACAGCGTGAATTACCTTAACTTTACCAAGAACACTGGAGTGATTTGGGTCTTAGTCCCACTCTGAAACACAGTTTTGGGAATTTAAGCTCTTACGAGTGTCTAAAAACAATGAGAAGACAGACAACTAAATAATGTGGTGGATTTAGGCTTTTACTTCTATTCTCATGCCCGGTTTCCTAAATAAGAGTGAGATGGTGACAAATCTTTATGGATCTGGACCCAAAGCTTTTAAAACAATTATGTGCTTTTAAATTTTTTTCTCTAAGGTAGCAGCGATTAAAACATATTTATCAAATTTGCCAAAAAGCATTGAAGGTATTCTTCTTACTCCTGGACAGATTCTGCTCTTGACTGACTATGACAGAACATAGTTTTAACTAATTATGTATCAACTATAGTAAACCACCTCAGCATGAGAAAGGCCTTATTTTCTTTCAACCCTATTTTGAAATTTCATTGTACAGGTAGGTAAAGGAGGTAAAGACTCCTCCCTTTGTGAGGAAAGAGGGAGGTTTTTCAAAAGAAATTTCATACAGAAAATATGATTGACAGACCAGTTATTAAGATAAAGCTGAAGGACAACTTGAACTGGAGTTTCCTACAGAAAAGTGATGTACTCTAATTATTATACATATGGAAAAGGCACATTAAAACACCAGGAGAGTTTTAAAAAGACTAGCTTATCTAAAAGATTTATTTTAGTTAAATATGCAGAAGATATTTGTTTTTAAGTAACAATGTTACCATTAATTCTCGTAACAGCAATTTTTGTACAAGTACATAACCCTGGTTTAATGGTTTGACTAAAAGAAGAGGTTGGTTCTGGTTAATATTGCATTTTCAGATATTTTGTATTTATTATTCTACACGCTGCTGGGAAAAGCGTACAATTGTAGGGCTTCCACAAGACTAAGACAGCAGCAAGAAGCTTCTGAAGGATTCAGAAAGTCAGCCTGAAAAACCTTCAACCAATTAAAGTATAACCAGTGGTCTAGTAAATGAAATCATTAAATGCACAGCTTCACAGTCCAGTACAAAGACTCAACAGGATTTTACAAAAGCAAAAAGAAATGAGCTAGAACAAGTTAGATATAGACTGTAACTACCGTTTCCTTTGTTACTGGTGAAAAAAAAAACCCATAAAATGTCAGGATAAACTGTGTTGCTGTACATACTCTGCTAAACGCTAAACAAGGTAAGAAACGAGAAGGACTTTGGAGGAGTCGTGTATGTTTAGAAGAAAATCTCTTTCTTCAGAGCATCTGCTTATTTTTTCCCCTTGTAACAAGCCCGTATTTTAAACAGCTCGGACAGAGAATAAACCATTGCCATGCCCATACAAGAAACATCTGGCTGCAGGAGCGGGCACTGCTGACTGCAGAATACAGCCGGTCTCCTTAGGATTTCAAACTGTGCTGGGTCCATGAGGACCCAGGGATTAACCTCCTCTGCCTGGCCTGGGTTAAATTATGAGGCTGGATACTGCAGTTTCAGTATGAAAGGTGACAGTTTCAGGCAGCTGTTGCTTTCCTTCTTTTCATTGCAGCTAAATACAATGCACTTATATACCACCTTGTTAAAATATTTGATAAAGTGGGGGCCTCTTGGTCATGCTTTACATAATTACCTATATGATTGTACAGAAAGGAGTGGAGAAATCACGCTGTGTGCCTCCGAAGGCAGCTGAGGCTGAATGCATTCTCATTTGTGAAACAGACTGAGATGGAAAGGTGCTGGGCAAGTTGAACTTAGATTTCCAGCTGCTGAAAGTTGGTCATCTGTAACCAGTAATTCTATGTCGAAATAAGCAGTCTGATTTTTTAGAGGTGTGGAAGTCATAGCTGTGGGTCTTCATCTCTCTGAAAATCTCCCTCCCGCCCAATATATATAATTAGAAATAAAATAAAAAAAATGGAGACCTGTGTTATGTGAAAAGGCCTCTGTGTGACGCTTAACCAATGCACAGTAACCCAAAATGAGGCAATTGTTGGGCTACTTCAGACCAGGTACCTTCTGACTCTGCTCCGGCACCCCAGCTCCGTGGTATGACGGAGGTACGACCCTTGCCTGTGCTCCCATCATGCAAAATCCTACCTGCCTCTGGTTTTAATGGAATACTATCAGTAAGATTTACCCTTTAATTCACTAATAAATGAAAAGATGTCTGTGTCTTTTTTCCTAATAACTATTGTATTTTAGTCCTTTTCACTGATAAAAATAGAGCGAATATACCTCATTTGCCATCAGTGACTACTAATGCTACGGAGACTATCAGATATTGCACACCTGTCATACTTGCATGCAGCAAATTCCACTGAAGATTGCCTTGGAGATAAAGGTGGTTAAAATCATTTAACACAAGTATTGCCGAGGTATTTTAGATTGCTGATGTTATTTATCCCTTTTCCTGAATGCTAGAGGAGGCACACATTTCTGGAACTTGCTATAAAAGGGGCATCCATAAAAGTAATATAGAATACAAGTACCCAGATATTAGGTTCTGATTCAGTTAATGACACCTGCATGGGGCTAATGAAAAAGATGCTCTTGTCACATGGACATACTCCTTTTGAATGAGAAATGATCATCAAGCATTTGCAAATAGAATGAATTTTTTTTTCATGTAGAAGAGATGAGTATTCACAACTACTGGTTTAAGAACAGATTCCTTTTTCTAGTGATAAAAGACTTTTTTTTTCCCCAGTATTTTTTAAACACTATCTCTTAACTATATATAAAAAATGCCTCACTTTTTAAACCAAAATAGCGATTGCTTAAAAAATGATCATAAATGGTTCATATGGAGATTTTCATTTTAATATCAAAAGTTTAATCAAATAGTTTAATAGTACAGTCTATGAAAATAATATGACAATGATTAATAAATTCATCTTGCTCATATATATGAAGCCATTTAATATCCCAGGGCAGAACCTCTCCTACAGCTGCTTGAAGCGGCAGCTTGTGGTACGGAAGAGGTTGACAGTCGCTGATCTGCTCGGCCTCGACTCAAGTCCTGGCATGGGTTAGGGACATCCTGGGCTGCTCCAGCCTAGACCAGCTGGGCTCAGTTTTGGGGGGACCTCACACCAAGAATGGCAGCCCATGACTACATTGTCTTGGGGTCTATGCAACACTAACAGAAACACACTTGTATAAAATGCTGCTCCTCATCTTGTTTTAATAAGAGGTTTTGCTTTGAGAAAACTGGCTTGCAGATTTAAAATTCTATCTGTAATAGTTTTTAAGTCCCTGAAAACCCAAAATGATTGTGGGTAAATTCTCAGGCCATCTATTGTGCAAAAAAGTGAGTAAGGGACCACAGATTTTGGTCTGTCATTTTTTCCAATAAAGCTAGCGTTTGGAGTTGAGAGGTATATAACATTTTAATGGCTGGAGCCATTAGGAATATGCAGATAAGCAGCGTGCACACAGTGAATATGATGTTACGTTCTGTTGCATTCAAAAAACAGGTTGAATTTACTAATGTAATATCACAGTCATTCATTGTTAAATACCAAGCTGAAGTGATGCAGCAACCGAAGCCTTATCAACTATGCCAGATTCTAACACCTAGACATTGCAAGGTCTGCAGTTATGATGGACTACCTGAGTTTATAACACATGGAATTATCTAAACAACATTTGCATATTTGTGTAATTATTTCCTAAGGTTAATTAGCTCCTGCAAAGCAGCTTGCCCTTTGAGACTGCTTACTGTGACAGGTTCACATATTTCCTGTTTCAATGCCAAATTTTACTTTTTTTTTTTTTTTTTAGTTTTTTTTTTTAAAGTAACCTGTTGCTGGAAAGTTACAGATGGGGCAACAGCTGGAGTTCTTGAACTACTATAAATTTCACTGGGGCGAAGCAGCTCAGATCCTATCTTAAACTTCTGATTCATCAAAACTCAAAAAAATCAAATTAAGAAAATCAAATTAGTTTTAAGCTCCGGTGACAGTTCTCTCCTTTTGCTTTGTTTTTTTAAATCAAGGAGTTGGAACCACATTTTCTTGCGACAAGTGAAAAGTGAAATGCATATGAATAGGGAAATATGCCATACAACTGAATAGCTTTTTAACAATTTACTTGAAGGTGGTTTCTATAATTACCGCTTATCACAGCAAAACAATTTCTCCTTCTAGCTCGATGAGCTACTGTAAACAAGTATGGTATATGTGTTAAATACGGGAGAACAGAACAACTCACTGGCTGGGAGGCAGAGAGATGGAGAAGGCTCAGGTCTCCTGTCTCCCATCCCTCCTTGGAGATGTTAGGTCCTTCCCCACCAGCAGGACCTTTGCAATTGTGTACAGCTTGACCTATTGCCTCAGTGAGCCTTGGGGCAGGCAAACTTTTCCCACCAACCCTTCTGAAACATCATTAAATTAAAAATAATATATAACATGAATATAAAAATATAACTTAGAAAAGTAGCAGTTTGTCACTAAAACAATCCAGGATGGAACAGCGTTTTTAGTGGCAACTGGCTAACATGGGTATTCTCCATACAATAAAAGATGTATTTTCTGTACAAAAATCTTGCTCTTTTAAGAGAAAATCGTATGTTTGGAGGTCTGAAATAAACAGCGAAGGGATACAGTTTGTTCCCTGCTACTATACAATTCTTTATTATCATAACTTGACTCACACCAGCATCACATTTTGCAGCATTCTTAGGTAATGGACCCAGTAAAAATTAAATGGATTTCACTGGAAACATTCTTTGACTAGAAAGCAAGACTTTCAAAATGAAGTTTATATATATATGTATGTGTCTACAGAAACTAGAAGGCATGGGTGCTGAATGTTGAAGACAAATGAATGGGGAAGATTTTAATCCAGGCTACTGCCATGGCAGGATTTGTAAAGCTCTCGCCTAATTAAGTACCAAATAAATCTGGAGGAACCTCTCTTTTTCCTCCCCCAACAGCACCCTTACGAGTACTAATGGATGCTCATCACCTGCTGCATTTTCCTCACTCCTTTTGCAAATATCTGCCTTACATGAGACAAAAAACTGTTTTATTACAGTGGAACATAATGAAACCACATGATGGTTTATTATCACCAGAGCAGCTCCAAAACCTCAGTGCAGGACAAGGTCTAACAGGCTTTGAAGGCAAGAAAGCTGGAACAGAAGCCAAAAAAACAGCCATCATGTGATTTTTTTCCCCCAAAGACAGCAGCTACGGTATTACAACCACAGAAGAGGAGGAAACAATAGAAACCAAAAACAGGAAAAAAGTGGAAGCAAAGATCTTGCATTAATATTCTTCTGCAGCATGAGTACCTGAAGACAGGACTTCAAAGTGCCTAGCTCAGGCCATTTAACAAGATTTGATCTTTAATGGAAAAATTCTTGTGTATTAGGAAGCATCCCATTTACCTGAAAATCTTTTTTTACCACTTTAATCACAGAGTTGAGAGAACTCTTGCACAGGTATTTCTGAAATGTTTCATACTCCAGCCCAAGAGGTGATCCCAGGAGGCAGGAGGACATTTTACTGACAGTAGGAATTGTATTTCTGCTTTACTTACTGAAATGGGTAACACTAGGCTGTATGCTACATATATGGACATATATATACATGAAGATGGGTTGGCTTTTGCAGAACTCTTAAATAACGAGATTTTCAGGAAGGATGGTGATGGACTGCCTTCTACACTGGGGCGAGTCCAGCTATATGAAACGTGACAAAAGGAGGCTGCATAAGAAAGTAGATGAGGGTAACAACATCAAGATCATCACAGTGGCGAAGCAGCTGTGACTGGGGGAGAAGACACAAGACCAAAACTGGTGGTGGAGGCAAATTTGTAACAAACCTTAAACCTGACAACATGCATCTGAAATTCAGTTTAGCAGGTCCTGCTAGGAGCACTGGGAAGCGTGGACAATGAAGACTGAGCAGCGGGTCAAGGGAGTTATTTTATTTGCTGTGTCCTGAGTTCAGTGAGAAAGAGACAACTTAAGAGAAAACAAGAGAGGAAGAGATAAAATCATAGAATCGCAGAATCATAGAATCGTTTACGTTGGAAAAGACCCTTAAGATCAGCAAGTCCAACTGCTAATGTAGCACTGCCAAGTCCACCACTAAACCATGTCCCTAAGCACCACATCTACACAGCTTTTAAATACCTCCAGGGATGGGGACTCAACCACTTCCCTGGGCAGCCTGTTCCAGTGCTTGACAACCCTTTCGGTGGAGAAATTTTTCCTAGTATCAGATCTAAACCTCCTCTGGTGCAATTTGAGGCCATTTCCTCTTGTCCTATCACTTGTTACTCCCTTTCAGGTAGTTGTAGAGAGTGATAAGGTCTCCCCTTGGCCTCCTGTTTTCCAGGCTAAACAACCCCAGCTCCCTCAGCCGCTCCTCATAAGACTTGTGCTCCAGACCCTTCACCAGCTTCGTTGCCCTCCTCTGGACACGCTCCAGCACCTCGATGTCCTTCTTCCAGTGAGGGGCCCAAAACTGAACACAGTACTCAAGGTGTGGCCTCACCAGTGCCGAGTACATGCGGACGATCAGTTCCCTGGTCCTGCTGGCCACACTATTTCTGATACAAGCCAGGATGCTATCAGCCTTCTTGGACACCTAGGCACACTGCTGGCTCATATTCAGCTGGCTGTCGACCAACACCCCTAGGTCTTTTTCCGCCAGGCAGCTCTCCAGCCACTCTTCCCCAGGCCTGTAGCACTGCATGGGGTTGTTGTGACCCAAGTGCAGGACCTGGCACTTAAACAATGGATGCTTTGGCCTTGAAAGTTTGAATGAAGGACATATTTCTTTCCTCCCTTCTTCTATGGGCTCTGTATGGATTTTATTTGCATATTTTGCAACATTAAAACAACAAAACCCAGTAGGATTTGATCAGCTGTGTAGGTGGCAGAGAGGGTTCATGGTCACCAACACTTGGCGTAGCTCTATGGAAACACAGAGCATTGAATCTGCAAAGGTTTAACAGTAAAATTATGTAAATACATTATTGGTGAGTGATGTTATTTTATTCAGCAACTGTATTCATATGCATTCAGAAACAGTCACATTGTATTTTTCCTTACTTATGACCTTGGCAGGGATTAAACCAAGAGCCTTTGGTTGTAAAAATGCCAGCCTCTTCCACTTACCTCACAGGAATAACTGGGGAAATAAAAAGCCTATATTATCTTTTAAGGACACTTTCTGAGATGGGGGCAAGATATATACTCTGGCAGTAGGTAGCAGCTGCTTTTGAGACAGAAAGAGAGGCCAGGTATCACAATAGCTAAGTCTGGTCATTCCTGGAGTCACAGATATAAATAGCATAGCCAAGGTTATTATTTGGCACATGCCGTCAGAAAGCAATATGGCAAAGTGACTTAAGGTTGCATTTTTCATATTACAGATCTCAGTCTTATTCCCAGATCTATTTGAGGTGATTGTGTAATTTCTTGTGCCTATTTTATTTCTGAAGTGGGCCAGTGATGGAAGTGTTCCCAATATTGCTTATGAAGCCCTAGTAATAAAGAAGTGTGTACACAGTCAGCAGCAGAAAGGAAGAGCAGAAGTCTTACATATCGCAGTTAAATACACATCGTATTAAATTAGAGAGTAGTCCCACCTCCAAAACTCATGACAATTTATCAGGAAAGCAGGCAATCTCGACAGACCTGCTAAACGAATAAGTATTACATGAAATGTGCAGTATCTGGCATATCTAATAGCCAAATAAAAGATGTAAAACAAAAATGCATTTGGCAGACTGAGACAATATTTAAACTGTCACCATCAGTGCAAAGGGGATGAAGGGCTGGCTTGGGAGGAGGTGGTGATACCCATGCTTTGCTACAGCACAACTGCTGAGATTAGGTTTAAAATTACAAGTTTTAGCTAATGCAGGACTGACACTGTCTAGCCAGGTTTTTTACATTTCATATTTTGGCTCCTCCCTGGGGCCCCTGTTCTCCCCAGCTCCCACCGCAATTACCATCCAAGACAACTTCAGATCCTGTCCCACTTTTCCCACTTCAGACACAAGCTGGGCTTTCCCTGGTGATGGTGGTTAGGAAATAAAATTCAGAGCTATGCTATATATATGTGGGAATGGAGGGAGCTTGGATCCTAACCTGCCCTGGGGCAGCAAGAGGGAGTTACTTTTCACCTTTATATCCAGCTTTGTTGCACACAAGAGAAAAAATGAAGCAACTCCAAGCCATAGAATAGTTTTCCCAGCTAAGCATTCAACTAACACAGCTCCTGACCAATAAACTAGAGCTACTTCTGAATTAAAAGAAACCCAAACCCACTCTCTCCTCCTGTCTCCAACCACCTCTGCTCAGTGAGGAACAAGCTGACCCTGAAAATCAAAACCCTCTTTCCACCCTCTTGGCCACAGGACCTGCCTCCAAGCCCTCATTTATAATATTTCCACAGGCAAGCAATGGCCTGAAACCACGGAGTGAAGCTGTCAGCGCCCACAGCTCTTCTTCACAGAGGTGCCAGTAGTCTCAGCTGCATTAATGCCTCGCTGACCTAATACTATATTTCAGTTTTGGCAAATGTAAATCTTCGCAGGAGGTCTTCAGAGCGCAGCCGTGTCAGGACCTCACAGATGTTACAAGAATTATATGGACATTTTTAAAATGTTCACGTTGCACATGAAATTTCTTAGATTTGCATTTGAACTGAAAGTCCAGCACGGTGAGTTTGGCTGCAGATCTGTGCAAAAATAAACAAAGCAAGCAGCAAACATTACCTGCATTGTTCAATCTGCAATGACTCCACGCAGCAAAGATTCAGTGTTTTTGCATGGTGAGTATTTTCTGCTACTGTATTCAAATGTCCTCTGTATTTCTTCAGCTTTTTATTAGGAAATTCAAGGCACTTTGTAACTTGAAGGGGTTTGCTGTTTATAAAGTAAAACCCAGATCTCAGGCTAAATTAATTAAGTCTCAAAAGTTATTATAGCACTATCTCCCTGGTTAAAGTATCTGCTTGTCAGCCAGGGTAAGACAACTTTGTCAGGCTGTTGTTCCAGTCTGGATTTTCCCGTTATTACTTCTGCTGGAGTCTGGCATGTCCTGTCATCACCACCCAACCATCTTCTGGCAAAGTGCAGGAAAGGAGATCAAAAAGAAGAAAAATTCAGAAAAAATCAGTTTCTCAGTGGCTCTTAATTATCATCTCCAGCAAAAGCTTGGGGGTTGGTATTTTAAATGACTGGTTGGGGTTTTTTTTTTAGTGGCCAGTTGCTCCCTGTTGTGCTGGAGAGTTAAATACTTAAAAGCGTCCTTCAAAACAGATCTTGCCCCTGAATATCTGCAGTATCCTTATCGTTCATACTGTTTCCAAACTGACAGACACAGTAGGAGTCATCTAAGCTAATTATTTTATCATTAAGAAAAGAATGTAAATAAACACAAATATGACATTTGTCTTTTTTATTCTGGGGACAAGAACATTGCTGACTCACCAAGAGGAAAGGGGTGCAGGAGAAGAGAATAGGAGGAAGGAGGGAAATGAATCAAAGGAAGTTTTACTTTAGAAAAAAGTAACTGATTTCCCTTTTAGCTCTCTGACAGACTTTTGGATTTTTGCTTTTTTGGTATTTTTTCCCCTTTCCATATAACTTGCAGGGTTTCAGGTGAAGGAAGACTGAATTTGAAGCAGAATCTTCTGGCAAACAGCTTGGAAATCCTGCATGGGGAAACTCATCAGACCGGAGGTGTAATAACTATTCCTCAGACCAGTCCTGTCTACGCGGTTGTACCATGGCTATTGACAAATACCTGTGTGCAGTTCACATGAAAATCTCCATGCCATGATGCTCCAAGCATGGTATCTGCCAGCCTCTGCGGGTGGACTTACATATTCTCATTTAAATAACAACTACAGCAGTTTGGCCAAAGAGACTCCAATTGCTAAAAATACCCAAAGACTGGGGCAGTTGCATTTCTGTACAATACTACTGCTACTTACCCCTACATTTTACATTCACCTTTTTTATGTCTCCTCATACTTTTTTCTTTCCAGACATTTTAATCTCAAGGATCGAGATTCTGCCCACAACATATTTCTACCTAACGTAACGAGCATCACCAAAGATGGCCTTTTGTGTGATCATATTAAGGGAACAAAAGAGCATTTCTAAAACAAACCATCAGGTTGTACCTTCACAGCTGTCTTCCCTACCAATCATGCTTCTGGCAATTGATAGATTAATTGAGGGGACAAGTAAATAAGAATGAATACAATACTTTTACAAAAAGAATTATCTTTGCAAGACACAAAGAGAGATCATGCCAGTTGTTTAAATTATTACATGCATTTTTCTAAACACTAAAAACAATTTCTTTTGAAACGAATGCATCTGAAACATTCAAAAACTCCTAATGGAAGTCATGCAGAAGTGTTATTTTTCTATTTCCTAAAGTACTTAAAGACTATTTTATTTTCCAGTTCTTTCAATCTGTTTATATGTTGTAATGAGAAACAGACTTTTTTTTTTAACCATGCTATTGCAAGAAAAATAGCATTTTGGCCAAGAAAAATGCAGATTTGCCCACCACAGGAAACAATGAATCTAACAAACTTCAACACATTTAAGTAAAACAACAACTTAGTATTTTCATTAACAGCTATGGTTTCAGAACAAAGCCAGGCTGTAAAGTCTCCGTTACAGAGTTTATATCTCTTACATGAGTTAAACTAAATAGAAAGGCTTCGCCCTGTATTTTTCTTCTTGACGTCTTTGTCTCTACTTATTACATACACTCAAGAGCAGTTATTTAAGTGAAAGAAAGATTTAACAGGCTCAGAGCTATTTGATTTTTCCTAATAAAGAGAGCAAAGTGCTCAGTGCTTTAAGTAAACCGATACACTATTCATTTAATGTACAAAGATTTGCTGAAGTGCCTTAATACATCGTGCACTATAATTAATTGTATTTGAAGTAACTGCCATTAGCTTATAAAATAATGATCCAAACGGATGACAAACACAATCT
This sequence comes from Platalea leucorodia, assembly GCF_965183815.1. Classification (NCBI taxonomy): domain Eukaryota; kingdom Metazoa; phylum Chordata; class Aves; order Pelecaniformes; family Threskiornithidae; genus Platalea; species Platalea leucorodia. The sequence continues at coordinate 86,064,750 of NC_138858.1, forward strand.
GAAATCCAGATTCGTGTTTTACGTTGGTTCTTGTTTCAATAATCCGAAAAGTTGAATGTTGAGCTATTCCAGCCTTAATCCTGCTTCTCAGTTTTCCCATCCAGACCCACATCCGTTATTTTTGTTTCACAATAATGTAGGCTAGGAAATGATCTTTAATCCTGATGAGTTGCTAAACAACCTCAGGACTTGCTCGTTTTACCTCTGGCTTGAACCCTGCGACTCCCTCGCACTGACCATTTTACTAAAGCAGGCTCTTTTCCACTCAGATTAGCGAGGGCGTTGGCATTGCAGCAGCAGTGCATTGCCATCACCGAAGATCATTAGACATTATATCACTAGCAATTTTCTTCTAACGCAGTGTCATTTTTTAACAACTCAAAACATCCAACTACATAACAGACAGCTTGGCTGTATTTTAAATTAGCACAAATGCTAAAGCCAGGAAATGTAATTCTCAGGATATCAGAACAAAAGGTTCAGAGAAAAAAGAATTCTTATACACCATAAGATTATCAGGACTAGACTGTCACACCGTGACCTTGCTGGCGTCTAGCTAATCTGACAATATTTGGCAGAGCATTGTTTCAAATCAATAACTAATTAACAAAGTACAAAAGAAGTTGTACTGTTTTTGAGGCTCCTTGTTAAAAATGGCTTTTGGTTGCACATGGGCAGAAAGGTCGCTTTTATGACATCTTCACGAGTCTTTCAACATCTTGCCACTGTCAGATTAAATTACTTTTAGCAATTAATTGTCATAAGTTAAAACAGAAGCACATTTGTTACAGCAGGTTGTCATAATGACATGGTGAGCAGTTGTTTTGATATGAATTTCTTCCACTGACCCTCTATCATATCTTAATTTTTTTGGTTGACCTAACTGGAAAATTGGGAGCAATCTTCTAACTCAGCGGCACAGGCCAAACATTGGGGGTCTTATTGAGATTATAGACTGAACAATAACAGAACAGACATTCCAGAGATAACTGAGGATCTTGAGAATAATACATATATTCTATAGAATATATAACCTATGATGCCTGGGCTGGTGGGTGGGATAAGAAAAATAAACCCTCCAAAGAACACATGGAGGTAGCTTTTCTTACTCTTAAAAATGGTCCTTGATGCCATTTTAATCCTTTATTAGCCAACACCATTTGTTTGACATGTTTTAAAACAAGGATTAAATGGATTCAACGTCTGCAACCTGCACTCATTCAAACCCTTACTTAGTTTTGGAGGCTTGCACATTATTGTGCTGTACTTAAAAATAATTCTACCTTTTAATTTCCTTTTGTTAAGCTTCTCTGTATCATGATGCACACATATTGTCTGTCTTACAGATTACTCTTCCAATGTTTCTTATCAAAGTTTTCATGAGTTTATTATAAAACTTTACATCAAGATGAAAATAGGCAAAAATCCTAACAAACCCTAGCAATTTATTTGACAAATGCTAAATCCCATTTCAGCTGTTTGCTGGGCTTTGCCATGACACCCCATTACCAGAGCTTCCTTGAAAAAAAATCCAGTTTGCTCATCAATGATGGTGCAAACCCCATAAAATTTATCCGAAGAAGATAGAAGCATTAGTGATTGAGCACCTCCTCCTGCTTAAAATTTCACGCTGGAGCAGGGGAAGAGTGTGAGGAGGAAGGAGCAGCACAGACAACGTGTGATGAACTGACTGCAACCCCCATGCCACTCAGAGAGAGGAGTAGAGAAATTGGACTGAAGTTGAGCCCAGGAAGAAGGGACGGGTTGGGGGAAGGTGCTTTAAGATTTTTGTTATTTCTCATTATCCTGCTCTGTTGTTAATTGGCAATAAATTAAATTAATTTCAATGAGTCAAGTCTGTTCTGCCTGTGATGGTAATTGCTGGATGATCTCCCTGTCCTTATCTCAACCTACGAGCCTTTTGTCATATTTTCTGTCCCCTGTCCAGTTGAGGAGGGGTGTGATTGAGTGGCTGGGTGGGCACCTGACAGCCAGCCAAGGTCAACTCACCACATCCCCATATTGCCATGAAATGTCCCAGTGCTCGGTGACAGGGAATGTAGTGTGCATAAACAGGAAAAGAGAAGCAGGACTGACTCCATCCTGCACTGAAGAACAAGATTATGCAGAAGAACGGACCTGGGCAACTGCAGGATCTGCCCTTAATGATGGCAGCAGAAAAGCTGTAACCCCAAGAATGGTCTGGGTAAGTTGTCTCTGGTCCTGGATGTCGTATAGGAGCTGATTAACCAGATCTTCAGGCTAACTGAGACTTTGGAAGAGCTCTGATAGCTCTTATGGTTAACAACAGTTGAACACTGTTTAACAATCCACGTTTAACATATTCTGCTATTTTTGTAGTTTAGCTCTGTTAATGCAAATGTTTCTGTACTAACATATTTTAAATCTTAAATCTTGTTTAGTAATAAAGCTGACAATGAGCGGTAAGAACTGATAGTTGCCAGGTACCAGATGTCCTGGAAATCCTTCAAACTGTGATCACAATCACTGTGCCCAATATCCCAGTACAATACCAGAATACCCAAAACTGCCTCTCCACCAAGCAGCATGGATTAGTTTTGGAGGTGGCAATGCAGGTGTCTGCATGAGCAGACTTCTTCCAATGAACAGCATTCACAGAAAACTGGACAGGAATATCTTAAATAATTTGTAACCCTTTTTGAACACGGACACAGGTTTAAGAGACAAAGAGAAATTGGGGGCCTGCCCAAGGGCTCCAAGGCAACCTGTAGTTAATGCACTGGCCTGCAGCTGAGGTATAGATTCAGGTCTCACTTTGAAATTAACAGTGTAGACAAAATCTTCTAAGAAGTGGATGTTCACAGGCTTAATTAAACTGCTGTTCACTAATGCTTTAATAAAGTTGCAGCCTTTTTAATTCTGCCACGTCTACCCTCTTCTAAACACACACTTGGCAAATAATCAATTTGAATCTCACAGGGTATTTTTTCTCTTCCCGAAACTCAAGAACTGCTTTGTAGTTTAAAATGAAAGTTCGTGGACTCAAATTAACAATGTAGACAAAACCCTTTTTTTCTGAAGAAATAACATGAGAGGGAGTAGGAAGGACATGGACAGTACTTGTATCCTTACTATTATTCAAAAATGGGCAAGCCAATAACATCTGGAGAACATCTGTGAAAAAAATCCTGCTGCTGTACTGCTCTAAGGTCCTTCAGCATATTTAAGCAGATGATCTGGCTTGGGGAATTTCCTGATCTCAGAAGAAATCATGAATGTTCTGCTCAACACACCCGTGTTAAAAATGCCAAGAAACACCACTGCCTGTCTGGAGCGGCTTATATCTTTCAAGGTGCACTTCCGTAGCAGTAGTTTGCAAGACCCCATGGTATTAACCACGCCAATAGCTAGGTAGGCTTCCTGGTCTCAGTCACCTGAGCCTGCTCTTTGTAAGTGGATGACCAACCGCAACCTCATTAGTACCAAATGTTCTGAGACAGGGAAATTCGCCTCTCTACACAATGCCCACAAAGCCATAACTTAAATACTTCTTTGGGGGCTGAGGTGGAACTTAGAAATGTAGAACCACTGAACAACATCAGCTGGAGAGCACCTCTGCAGGTCATCTAGTCCAACACCATGCTCAAAGCAGTGTCAGCCAGGACTGGTCACAAGTGCTGTGCCTGATACTTTCAATCAAAAGCAAAAAGAGCGAGGTCTGTAGTTCCAGTGTCACAGAAGTGTAAAAATGTGCATTGTGGAAGTTCCCCAAACCTTGAACCACATGCATTTGAGACAGAGTGACTTCGAACACACTCCAGAGAGGTTCTGCAGATGACTACCGCTGCGGACACAAAATCATTTACAGTATTTCCATGTCATAACCTTTTCTTTCCCACTTTTGTATGCTCTGTGGACCCCCAGCACAACTGAGGCGGTGGTCATCTTTTGCAACTGCAGTCTGTTTTTGCTGAGTCTAGCAGACCTGAATTTTGCCTGATCACTTTACCTTTGGGGAGAAATAGGCGTTACTTCGTAGCATTGTTAGAAAATCATGTCATGGTTATTTACCACAATTGTAACAGAATAACAACAGTATCTGAACTTGCACTCCAGTGATGATACTGTCTGGTGCCCATCAGGATAAAAATAAATTTAAATATTAGCCAAACTCTATCAGTCAGCTCGGGTAGTTCAAAAAAGAAAGGGAAAGGAAACGGTAAAAGAACATACTGAACAAACAGCCAGCAGCAGCAGAAAGGTATTTAACACAAGTGGACTCCATGATCAAATCAGATGCTGTTATTTTAAGATCTAGCACAGCAATAACTCATTTGCCCACTAGGGCAAAGCAGTCAGAGCCTTAAACAGCATGCAGTATCTGAAAGCTTGACATATTTCAATGAGGAGGATTTCATACACGGCCAAGGTCTTCACTGGTAGGTGATTTAAAAATAAGCAACAGCCATTAAACACAAGCCTACCCTTTTTTGGCAGCCAGTGCAAAGGACACACGATGAATAACATGAACCTGTCATCAAATGTGTTTGTCCATTTTTCAAACAACAGGAAAAGTGGAGTACCCAGAGGCTCAGAGAAGTGTACTGCAAGGTGGAATGTGTGAGGGCAGCGACTTATCAAAGGATAAGACCACAAAGTTAATTGCAGAACCCAGAAATCTTTCAAAACTACTTAGGCAGCCTAAGCTTTGCTAAATTTCTTCATTACTTAATTTGCTAACTTCAAAAGAATTCCTCAGCAAACCAGATGCCTAAAAGAAATAAATATCTGTCTTCTTAACATCTACATGCAATTAAGGCTTCTGTTCTCCCAGGTTAAGAACAGAGTGGCTGTGACACAATTAAGTGATAATGTCAACTGCGCACTTTTCTAGGATATAGGCTGAACTTGCAAGACCCATGAAATCTGATTATTCAGTTACACAGCAGGTGGAAAAGATAGGAGATAAGAATGAAAAACCATCCTCGAAGGAAACACCAGTCCGAAAGAACAAACACGTTGCCGATGCTTATGAAGTACCAGGCGTATTGTTTGAATTAACTACATTTTAAATTTCTTGCTGTACTAGATGACTGGATGTACTGATTAAATCTTTGCTTTTGGTAAAAAGAAAACTTTCCAGTCTTATATATCCTATGCCTGCACACATTATCTCAGAGACAACCTCTCGCAGAGTCTGCAGGACACTGAACACGCAAGAGTATGTGTAGGTTTTGTGTTCTTTAGTGTAGGTAGTGCCTGTGTGTGCAAACATGCACATGCACTTCTGTGTGTAAGGGGGAACTGCCCTGTGTAATTCACACTGCATTACAGGTATAAGGACTGACTCAAATTTACATGATACTAGACAATGTGTGAGTTGCAAAGTAAGTCTTTTGGGACAGAGCAACTCTTTCACTCACTCCCTAATAAGGACATGACAAAACCAGATGTAATACTTTTGTTGTTTTTTTCAGAGGTGTAGAGGCTTAGCAACCAGTAGCGGTATTTTATTAAAGAACTAAAAAACTGACACTTGGCTGGATGCATGGCAAATTATTTCAGCACATCCTGATGGTGAACTAAGGATCCCTCCTGCTATACAACCTAACAGCAGAATAGCAACTGGAGCCCGTGCGACCCTGGTGTGCAATCCCCATTAATTACTCACACTGCTCGCTAGAAATAGAAGCATAATTATGTTTGTCAAATCTACTAACCCACAGATGTCCCCTCCTTTCTGAAGAACCTATTCAATATAGTTGTGATACTTTTCTCACTCCACATTTTGCTAGAAGTACCAAACTAGAAGCTCCCAAACTGTTAAGCTTAAGAGCCCAGAAAAATGTAACGCTCCTCAACACACACAACTCTTGGTAACTCTAAATGCAACTCGGTCTTACTTTATTCAGTAGTTTCTCTCCAAGCAGTGCCATCTATTGGGAAAACTAACTAAAATTCAAGTATTACTTGAAATAAAGAAAATATACCTCATTGTGTATGAACAAATTCACTCTTGCCAAGTACTGATCAAAAAATACAGAAAAAGAGAAGGAGAATCAACTGTTAAATAACAAAGTGTAGAAGAGCGTGGCTGAACAGCATGCAGCCCATTCAGGGGAGAAAACTTGCTACTGACACCACTGACCACAAAAGACAAAAAGCATTTTTGATCAGTTTAGCATCCCTTTTTAGCTAGGGAAAGAAGGATAAAACAAGGATTCAGCCAGGAGAGGAACGGGAAGACTTCTCAAAATTTAGATGAGTTCATGGCTGGAGATACTGTAAAACAGACTACCTTAGGAAAGACTTCTGTCTGGACACTATGAAAATGAAGTTAACAGCTCTCAAGTTGGTAAAAGGTAGTTCTCAGGGTGTGCTGATCAGCTACGGAGTTCACTAAGGCACAGCAAGAATGGATGTCACAACTCTGTTCCCCTCAGAGCTCCCAATAGGGCATATTTCTTTGCCTGTATAGGGATGAAAACAAGCTTTTATCTGAAAAAGATAAACCTTGTTCTCAAGAGGTAAATAACTCAAAATAACATTGCACAGTAAGTAAATTCACAAAAAGTAAGAATTTTAATTAGTAAAATCCTTCCCTTGCAAGGATTTTAAAATGTAACGAATGAAAGGACTATAATAATTTTTCAAATTGTCAACCACCTGTGAATTGCAGGGTAGGAACTGACATTTTTTCTGGGCACCTTATTCCACATTCCTCCACTCCACCATTTCCTCCACTACTTTTAGCCCCTTTGGCAGCCGTCAATGCTGCAGGCAGCCAAGCAGACTACCGAGGAACTACCAGATTTATCTTAATCCCAAAAGCTAGATTTTTTTATTCTGTATTTTTTCCTGAATTTTCACTTTGTTTTCTGCAGCAGATGAGGTGAAAACAACATCCTTGAATGTACTGTGCATCCTGTGCCCCGGTTCCCTGTCTGCTGACTCCACAAATACTTTTTTCCTGACCTCTGTGCATTGCGGTACAGTCTTCCTATCCCCCTACCCAAAAGCCACAAATATTTCTAGGAGTGGGGTTGGGTAGGAGGTCCCCACAGAAAAGGTTTATTTTGCAACAGCACCATTCATCTTAAGATGACTACCTGTACTGATCTCAGAAATTAATTTTCATCATCTCTCACTATATCAAGTCTCTTACGGCTGACTGGTCCTCAAGAAAAAAACATGTGAAGAACCTCCAAGTTTTGCAAAAAGGTGTATGTTGCCACTTGAGCCTCCACTAAATTTTTTCTACCAGTTTTCCCAAACACACTGAAATCTAGCATCAAAATGCGCAACTGCGTGCAGTAGGTAAGAGGATATTATCCTTGTTTTGGATATCAGTTAAAAGGCCATCATCCTTTTATTCTGTAAGAGAAATGATAAAGGATACTTGCAGGGAGCAATCTGTACTGGCAGGAGGATGGACCAGATGACCTATGAGGGCTTTTCAGTACTTAACTGCGATCAATTTTAATCCTTGAACTACAATCAAAGACAGGCAGTATCTGAGTACAAGAAGTTTGAATAATTTTATTCACCTTTGCCTTCAACAAGTAGGTCCGCTTTCTGCTGAGCTAGTTTTCTTCACCATTAGCTGACTAACTGGCCAGGTTTACCAAGCCTGAGTCCCATCTGAAAGGAAGGAGGACTCATCTGACCTGTGAGAGACCGTCTTTTTTAGCACAACGGGAGCACCGCACAGCTTGTGGTGGGAGGAGAGATGCAAGCTGGTTCTTTCTTTTGGAAAATCACACGGCTTGCCTCACGTTTTAGGAGCCGGATCTAACAATGCACATTTTGTCAGCATCATGTAATGAATGTTTGAAAGACACCAAAGCTAGATGGCCCCGATTTATTCCTTTTCTTTGATTAAACCATACTTGTGAAACACAGAACAAAGAGAGGGTAGGGCAGAACGAAGAGCCAGTGGTGCTCTTGAAGAGATGCAGAATCTTCCTTCAGTGACTATCTGTGTCTCTGATTTCTTACTTCCTCAAGAAAAAGAAGACAAATATAACTTTTCTAGACTCGTAGATGCAAACCATACCATAAGGACTCTTTACAATCTCAGGATTTTTTAAAATACCTAATTTAACTGCACAAGCTAAATAGCCTATGCATAAATTATTGAATACTACTACAGTTTAAATTCTACATACTTTAGCTATTTAATATAAGATGCCTGTCCATTGTAGTATCTATAGAATGAAATATGACATATACATATTTTTCCTGTTATATAGAAATTACTCTAGGAACTTCAAGCTTATCTGACCCTTTAGGTACGATGTGGAGGCCTAACTTGTAGGTGCTCAGTGCCATTTTAGATGCTTTAGAGTCTTCTGCTTGGCATCCAGCTGCTGGGCCAGGGTGGAGCACGTTTCTGCTGGTGCAGGTCCTACAAGCCATCGGCCAGATCTCTCCAGGGCAACCAGAATGTCACTACACGTTTACGTCTCAGCACCTGAATCGAGTCTTCCATTGCCTGCATGATTTTGCCATGGCTTAGAAGTGAGAAAGATTTCACAGGAAAAGAAGGAAGTAATGGGTTTTGAAAGGTAAATATAGAGAAAGTAAAAACATGTGTTATTTCAGATGTACAGGTAAAGTAACTCTGGAAGTTGTAAGAGGTGGGAAAAAAAAAAGTATTGCAATATAAACGTTGGACTGAGACTTTGGAGGTTTGAGTCCTGATGCCCAGGTCTGCCATGGACTTTCTATGTGCTGGAGCACGCCCCTTACCTCTTGGGAGCTGTCTGCCTAGTGCTTGTGTCATAGTTTAACCCCAGCCAGCAACTAAGCCCCACACAGCCCCTCGCTCGCTCCCCTGCAGTGGGATGGGGGAGAGAATCGGAAGGGTAAAGGTGAGAGTTTTCTCTCATGGGCTGAGACAAAGACAGTTTAATAGGGAAAGCAAAAACCATGCATGCAAGCAAAGCAAAACAAGGAATTCATTCACTGCTTCCCATCAGCAGGCAGATGTTCAGCCATCCCCAGGAAAGCAGGGCTCCATCACGTCTAACGGTTACTTGGGAAGACAAATGCCGTCACTCTGAATGTCCCCCCCTTCCTTCTTCTTCCCCCAGCTTTACATGCTGAGCATGGCGTCATATGGTGTGGGATATCCCTGTGGTCAGTTGGGGTCAGCTGTCCCAGCTCTGTCCCCTCCCACCTCCTTGTGCACCCCCAGCCTGCTCGCTGGTGGGGTGGGGTGAGAAGCAGAAAAGGCCTTGACTCTGTGCAAGCACTGCTCAGCAGTAATGAAAACATCCCTGTACTATCAACACTGTTTCCAGCGCAAATCCAAAACACAGCCCCATACTAGCTACTACGAAGAAAATTAACTCTACCCCAGCCAAAACCATCACAGCTTGTCATTTTGTCTCTTCTGGTGGAATAAAGGGCTTATTAGCTTGGTCTCAGCAGCACGCTAATGTAGTCACACAGGCTCTGGAGGAGAGCAGGCGCGTACCTTGCCAAGTCACAGGGTAGGCAGAGGGAGCCTGCATCTGCGCAGGGACAGCCATGGGGCCAGACCTGTGCAGCTGGCAGGACCACAGCTACGCTGGGAAACGGCTCCATCTCCAACGTGAAATAAATCCGCTGCACTGAAAGGTCACCCTGCACAAGCGGACACTCTGTGGTGACCTTCAGTCAGGCGATGCCTCGTGTCAGCCGTACCGAACAATAAGCAGAAATGGCACAACTGTGCTTGCATGCTTGCCAGGATTTCCTGCCCACCAGCAGTCGCTGCGTACTTAACCGTATATTAATAAACCTGCCTTTTACCACTTTCTCCTAAATACTGGCACAAATTATCCTCATGCATCCATTTTTAGTAAAACAAATTAATTAGTTGCACATGATCTTTTTCTATTTAATCTCTTGCAGAAAATGGGAAAAATTATTTATGAAAAGTATGTTACATCCAAAATTAATTTAATTTCATTGATATGCTCTTAGTATAAATAGCACTGTTATAGATTGTGCTACAATAAAAATAATAATTGCAGTAAGAATTATTATAGCAGCTAAGCTAGGTGGAAAAAAAGGACAAAATTCCTAGCATACAGGCCTAAGAAAGGCTTATCCCTTTTGCCCACAAAACGTGACCCCATCAGTTCATCTGATAAAAGGTACTACTTCTTCCTACTTCTTCCTTTGTGGCCTCTTTGATATCCTTTGGCTACTGTGGCAACAACACTATTGTAAATTACTATTATTATAAAATTATGCGATTTATACTTTTTTCTTTAATAACATTTCAGAATCCATTCAGTATACTTGTTTAAGTGGTGAATGCTATTTAGAAGGAGATAAATACTGATTTACATTTCTAAGTGTCTTTTAACATAGAGAAGACACCGTCAATGTGAAAATCTGTAGGGAGTGGGAGATGGCTTGGAGGATGGAGGGAATAATCATGTCACATGTAAGCCTGTATGATCTGTTTCCATAGAAAAAGGTTAGAGATCAACAAATTCTCAGTTTAGTTCAGTACTAAATGAAGGTTGGCTAAGGTATTAAGTTTCTGGGGGGAAGCACTAGCCAATATGTACAGCAGCAGCCTCTGGTGGTCTAAGAAAAAATGGTAGTATCTATAAGTAAGAACAGAAATACGTTTTTTAAAAGGATGTATGTACATATTTAGCTATTTGACTCAATCCTCCATTCAACACATTAAAAAACAGATGCTTTTAAAATGATCTGCTGGCAATATGCTTGTTAAAATCTGAACAGTAAGAGTATTAAAATTCATATGCATTCATTAGCATGTTATATAAAAGTAAAATGCTTTTGTTTAATCATTCCATAAAGTATTATAGTCAATGCTGATTATCAAGAAGTTTTTTCCTTGGTTTGCATCGCCAAAAAAGAAACCAAATTTATAAGATTGTTACTGAATTGATGACATTTTCTGTCTTCACTCATGAGTTCAGTTGGCAGATGTTTTCAAGAACAAAAAATTCTGTCTTATTACAAAACATATTAAGCAGGTTTTTCTGCCATAATGTTTGACATTATTTTATTGCCCAGACCAAATCAGTCCCTTTAACAAGCTATAATGTATGCCAGAAAGTACATTATTTCATAGTTAAGGAAACTTCCAGCATGAAACAATAAGTACTTTGATCTTTCAAGCTTAATGCACTACACACTCCTATAGTCATTTTTATTTATACTTACTTTGTACAAAAATATAGTCCAATTTGAGATTTTGTATTTTAAGACTCTGCTTTTACATATTTCACATATTCTTGAGTATCTTAGCTATTTGGTTTTTTTCTGTGAAAATAAATATAATACTTAAAGAAATTTACCATGGAAGAGTTCCATTTTTCCAGTTCTTGGAAAACCTAACTGCACAAGCAGGAGCATCATTCAGATGGCTTTAATTTGTTCAAATGGCATTTGTTCATGGGATCACAACAGATCTCAATGACCCTATGAGAACATAACTGGGGATATTTATTCCTACTATTTAACAGTCTGAAACAATTTCTCCAACACATTTGACACAAACAAATTTTCCTTCAATGTTAAGATGCAGTTGATGCCTTCTTGTGAGGATATTTTTCATCTAGTCTCTCTGTCCCAGTTTGCCCTGCTTGGCAAAGATGACTTAAAGCTTACTCAAGTTGTGAAAAATTTTTTGATGAGATGTTACGAAGCATATACCATCCTTAAATATTTCTGTGGAGTGACAATATGTTTTATTTCGAGAGCCCAGACTTTTACTTACACACTTAAGTAAAAGTCATACCTAAATTGCCCTTTGAGATTACCCCAAACCAGCTCCAACACCGTACCCTCCAGCAGCCTGTGGTTGCGGTAAGCCTGGCAGCAAGTCCCAGGATACAAACGAACAGTGATTCCTGTAGCACACGTAATCCTATGGACCCAAGCACGGGAGGCAAGAAATACATTGCAAATATGGCATTGTACCATTTTGCATTGTGTGATGCCTGGACAGACAGACAACTGTGTCTGTGGCCAGGCAGGTGGAGCAGAGCACGCTATATTCACAGCTCCTCTTGCAGCCACCAAAGTTTTTACAGACTTAGCAGTTCTGTCCAACAGAGTAAATGGCACCCTACTGGCAGTCCAGGTTTGTTGGACCACCAGTATGCAAGTAAATGGCAGTAATTTATCCTGCCACACACACCAAAGCAGGGACATTTTCCATTTGTTTCAAAAAACTCTCTGTATTAGAGACTATTAAAGAAAACCTGAAAGAATTCTTTAAGAATAAAACACCAACCGCATCAGAAAACCCAATTTCAGTTGATTCACCCAGGAAAGGAGACCACCACCCACACTTTCACTAAAACTTATGCTACTTCCTTCCTTGGCTTGAAGAGATTCAAATAAAGGGAATGTCAACAGTCATATTGAAGCATGGAGCCGTGCAAAAAAGAAAATGGGATGGAGTCATGCATTTCATGTTTCGGGGGTCAAACCTCCTGAAGCCAAATTTCATGCCTCATCAAGCAAAAGAGCCACGAGAAGGTGGAACTGCTAAAAAGGTATCAAAAGAAGGTTCACTTTCAACAAGGGGACACTGGACGAGCATGCTGACTGAACGCCTTTCTGGACAATACAGCAACATCGTCCACTGGCTTCTGATGGACCTTGAGACAAGTCTGGTCACCCCTCTTTAGCAGCAGGATCTGGCTGGTGGGCAGAATGCCATCTCTCATAAAAAGCAGCAGACAGAAAAAGCAGTGCCCTGTTGATGATTGTGAATATGTATACACATCCTTTTGTTTCCCATACTCAGTAGCAAGGTATTTCTCAAAAGACACAGTAGAATTTATGGTATTAGGATAAACTCACATCCAGGTTACAAACCCTTTTAACTAGCCAGTACAGCTGTTATTTCTCCTACAAACACTGTTATGCTAAACCACAATTAATAGGAACTTGTTAAAATTTAAGATGATTCTAACATCCCTTTTGCCAGATTTTTCTCTGTTTCGCACCAGAAAGGCATATACATTTTTACTGTTTTAACTACACTGTGGTGTTTTCGACATGTTTTACCATTGAATGAAAATGCTAACTTTCATAATAAAGGCTTTGGAAATTGCATGACTCAGTCTCGAATGTATAATGCATAGTATGTATATGAAGCAGAATGTGTCAAAGTGCAAATAATATTGTTTGTGCCCCCTGCAGAATTAGAAATCCTCGGGTAGCACTGTTATAACGATCCCATGCTGGTAGCATTACCAAGTGCAAAGGTTCACTGAGTAAGAAAAGAGCAAGGGACAGAGTTTCCTCATTACACCATTCTCGAACTATTCTAGCTTAAATATTTATTAAGATATTAATAACTCTCCCCCTTTATCTGCCTTCAGAAGTTCAGTTGAAACACAATGGATGGCTGCTCATATGAAAACAATACATTATAGGGTAAATCTGCTACCACACAAGATGAACACCAGTATTTTCCACAATACATTATTAATTCAGCAGGTAATATGTTAAAAAACTATCAGGCTATAACTACTGCCTCCCCATTATAAGACAATATAATACAATAAATGCACGCATGACATGTGAAGCTAATATGTTGCCTAAGCTGCACTAGAAAGTGTTTCTTATGTACACCTCTGTTTATAAAATCATTTTTACAAAGTCTTCCTTAAATCATTCTCTTTCTTGATAGCACCAGTGAGTTCCTCTGGGGTTTATTTGAAGTTCCCCTTTGAAATTAGAAAGGAATGTTTTGTAACTCTTCCAAAACTTCACATTCAATAAGTGACAAAAAATATCAATAGAATAAAGAGCCAGGAACTCTGTATGAACTCTTGAATGCCATCTCGGTAATGTGTTTGTTTTTAAAAAAGCATGCTGTTTTTAGACAATATGGGCAGTAAACATATCTATATATCTTTAAAGAAGGGCAAACAAAACCAAAAGAAACTTACTCTAATATACATCTGCATAGTTTCTTTTTCTTTTTGTGGATTTCGATACTTTTCGTAGAAGTCACGTCGCTTCTTTGTTTCCTTCTGGATTTTATCTTTTCTTTCCCTCTTTTCTGCAGGTTCATCTGAGCTATCAGAAGACAGCTGTACTTGGGCTTTTGTCTTCTCCACTTCAATATAGTTCTCATTGGGATTCAGTACTATTACTCCATAGCCTTCCTGTTTTAGAAGAGACACACACACATGCACAAAAAGAAGAAATATGAAAAGGGAGATTTAATGCTTGAAAATGCTTTGCATTTACTTTAATGCTCTTAAAAACTTCTATATTTATTTCAGTAAGTTCACACAACATAATTTAAAGAAGGGTATTTTAAGAATATTCTGTTTGTTTAATTTCTGTCATTAAAGGGATATGGATGTGTGAATATGTGTCTGTACGTGCACTTATGCTCATACACATCCCTCAGCGTCAGAAAAGTTGCCTGGTTTACCTTTAAAATTAATATGTTGTTTTATTCATAAGCACTTTATATGACTTTTTCAGAAAACAGTAAGAGAACTAAAAGCAAAATATTATTTTAAGAACTCTACATAATGATGAATAAAAAGCTTTATACTCAGCCAGTAAAAACCTTTAAAATAAAAAGGATGGAGGGATTTCATATATATATGTATATATATATATTAAAGAAAGCATGGGAAAATTATTCACCACAGTTTAAAATAGTAAAACCTTTTGTCTAGCTGACAACAAGCGTACCATGCAGAAGCCAATAGCGGCAGTAACAATGAATCAATACCAAAACTGATTCAGTAGTATTGCTTACAAGTCAAATCTTTTACTGTGGGGATGACTTTTAAGTACATCTTTAAATCTGCTCTAAAACTTCACTGGGATTATGTCCTGTATTCAACAAACCGAGAGAAAATTCGTGACCTGCAGGATGCTTTTGAGCATACCAGCTGCATTTTTGTGCCTCAGAAAATGAGCCGGTTGAAAAATACATGAATTTATGAATGAGAAATAAATCTTGAATAAATCAGCCAATCATTTTATTATGATTTTAAATGATGGCAAATCACACAAGAATTGTAATATTTGTGGAAGATATAATCGCAAACACAGGGAGAAAAGAGAAGCACGTGCATTTGGCAGATGAGTCCTTAAAGTTACCATGGGTTCCCAGTCAAAATCAAGCTGTCCTTTAAAAGTAAATTTTAATAAAGACTTACTTTTTGGAAATGTCTATATTAATTACCTAACTGAACAGCTTTATTCCAGCTTTTCACTTGGTGCTTCATTTTGCACTTGGGCTAGGCATGAGGATCAAAGAGGTCCCCATACCTAGCTGGCCAGAGCAAACCCAAGCCCACACCAACAAAAGACACTTTATTTGGGCTTGCTTTATTCTAATCTGTAGAGCCATTCACAAACCTTGTAGCACATTGTGGCCACTGTCAGGTAGACAGATTGTCACTTGGTGATTTTCTACAGTTGGACACACTCGACTAGTTATCAAAATCGCATCTGAAGGCAGTTCCTACCCCTCGTCCTTGTGCCCTTCTCAAACGCCTGCCGTAGCTTCTCCTCCCACCAAAAACCAAGTTAAAGGGCACGGTTGCACTCTGCTAAACAGGGTGAAATAGAGGCATTCAGGACACTGTCTCTGGCGTAAGGGACGTAGTCAAAAAAGGTCACCATAGGCCACAGAGAAAATTGCCTCCTCGCTAGACGCGGTGCCGTGAGTAAGTGGTCTCCTGTCATGTTGCTCCCCTGCCCTCCCTGCTGAGTGAATTGAACTGGGATAAATATAAACAAACAGGCAAATAAATAAATAAACAAAGGGGGAAGGGCAAAGGAAACCAGAAAATTAGAGAAGACAAAGTTAAAACCTACCCACGCCATTGCTGGTCATATTAACACACAATGCTGTACTATTAATGCATAAAATTTCCAACTTGGAAAACTCAAAGCCCAAAATCAGGGGAAAATACCACTTACAAACATGCCTAAATTACATGCCTCAGATGAAAGGATGGTTTTTGAGCTCACTAGTGGCAGAGTAGGACCAAGTTTCCACAGTACTTGGCAGGCTGGTGGTTTTGGGGCTCTCTGTGCTGTTCATCTTCTTTGCCTGCTTGTTTTGAGCAGAGAGGTTCTGCGTATTGATTAGTTTTGCTTTCTATACAATGCCGAATGCAAAATTTGCGTGTTTATTACAGGTCTACAAGTGTTACAGGGATTTGAAACTCTGTGTCCACTTTAAGCTGACCACAAAACAGACACATAAATCATCAAAGAAGTAGAATTTGTCTAAGTTATTGATTATGTAACTGAAAATTACATGACTCATTTGTCCAATTTTATGAGGACACAATGTCAATTTTTCACATAGACATCAACAGATGAAATATGATTCCATTTTTAAATTCACTATTTCATAAATCAATTAAAGGATTTTTATCAATTATATTTTAAGCAGTGTAACATGTTTCCCTTTAATTTTTTTTTTTAAATTTCTCCCAGATAGCAGGTCTTTCCTGTCAGTACAATTAAAATAATTAAGTAATAACTGAGATAGGTTTTCCAATAATTGAGAAAAAAAAATCTTACAATTCATAAGACTTTCTCTTACGAAAGTTATTTCTTTTCAGATTGTTTTGCTTACATGACACAGTGTATTTCCCTTTGCCTTGTAATTCAGCATCCTAAATTGCAAGACGTAAACAATGGCACCAGAAAGACAGTTTGAGAGTGACATATACAAAGCAACATGGAAAAACAAAATGCCTGGTAAAATTGCACCCAATTACAACCTCTCTCATGCAGCCTTAGCCCAAGCATTTTGTACTGAAAAGGAATACTCAGCTCTAGGTAACATCTATGTAAACAATGTGGCTTTTAAATTTAATTAATTTTTTAAAAATGTATTTCATGTGGGCATAGCTGCACCATTAAAGTTCAACGCAATCAGAAAATTTAAAAAAAAGGTGGAACGCCTCACTAATGCAGTAGGGTTCGGCAGAGTGCAAGTCAATGCAAAACTGAGCACATAGGACCACTCATGTATAAAAAAAGGCCTTTATAGCAAATTTTAATAATAGGCAATACATAGTGTCTTTGGCATGACTGTTAGGCAAAGACAAAATCACATTCATTAAAAAGTATCTTTTTAAATGAAAGTCATGTTCAGAAGTATATACCTCACAATGTCACTAAAAATATCAATTATTTCAGCTATGATGAGCTTACAGCATTATTAAAACGTAGTGACCTATGAAGTAAGTAAGTACCATCATCTAGGAGAGTTTTTAAAGCTTGCCACAATGAGTAAAACATTATGTATGTTTTCAACATACGTAATAGTGGAGTAGTTTTGTCCTGTGTGTCCGGTGCACACAGAAAAAGAAACCACTCTCTGAAGTGCAAAGTTTTTTCATGGTAAAAAGCTAAACTTTGGGACATCCCTGCCCCCCCCCAATCTTCAGCTGACTGAAGCAAGCCAAGCCCTGTGCTCTACCACATGTCTGAGAGAATACAGATGTTGCACAGAAGCCAAGGTCTGCCTGCATCCCCCATTAGTGTATCTGTGATGAGATGCAATAAGCGGGACAGACACTGATAAATACAAGTCCCATCCTCTAATCTACGAGTTCAATGGATACAATTACAGTTTATCTCTCAGACTAGAACACCCAATTAACAGTTATTTCCCCAAATTCTAATGCTTCAAGGTAAGTAAAATGTAGTCTACACCAACTACTAGCATCCTCCAGGTAACTGCTTCCAGAGGTAGAGGACTGTGTGCAAACTCCACTTTCAGGTTCATAAATACAAATACAATTAATACTTATGATTGAGGCAGCAAATGTTGACGAAAGGAAAAGCAGGCTGACAAAGTCAAGTGTTGGAAAGAATCATGAATCGTGGTTACAATACCTTTACTACAAAGCCAGAACAACGTAGAAGGACCTTTTCCACTGTAATACACGAGCCAGAAACGGAGCAGCACTTTCTGCCTCTTACTGGAAGTTCAAGTGAGAAGTTTGAAACGGAAGGAATACCGAAATTATTGCCTCTGACAGCAAGAATAAGGTTAAAAAAAATAACCCCGAAGTAACTGAGGTAAATTCCAAATCTTTTGAAATCTCTTCTGCCTGGCCACATGAATAATGAGCTGAAAGCATTCAGCTCTGCATATTAATCCACCAAGATGGGACACCATATGTGACCAGAGAGGTCAGGGCTGGCGAGGAATCTTTTGACCTATGTAACTATCTTTTTGGACTGTGAGCAAAGGTCTGAAAGAGATAATTTTCCTAAGCTTTATCAACCTGAATTTTCAAGTTCAGGTTTCTATTTGGATCGTTGGCAACAAGACCGGAGTTAATTCCCAAGGGAAATGCAACACAAAGTGCTCAGCTCTTAAACCCGCCTGTGGTTAAAGCGGACACAGCCATGTCCATTCATCTTTCTGAAAGATGTATGTTCTGTTCGTTTCCCATCTTTTCCACGAGAAGGGTACATCTATGTCACTGTTGCGACATCGTAGGTGCAACAGTGGGATGAGGTCATGACAACCAATCAGAAGTCACTAGTGAAGCGTTAAAGTAAACATAGCTGTTGGAGATGCAGCTCAGCTTGAAAAATGCCCCCTCCATTATTTGAGCAATTTTCTCAAGACGTGACCTGAGACTGAAACGCCTGAAATGTCAGTTGACTCCGCTTTCTGTTTCCACCCAATGTACATTTTGGCAACTGCACCCTGTTAATACTTTGTGATATTTCCATCCCAGCTACACCTCGGCTGCCTGAATTCCAGCACTGTGTCCAAGTGTGTAAAAATGCCATGTTACTGCCAAACACATATTGTCCCACTAAGTTCCCAACTTAAAATAGCTCATCAAGTTAGGCAGGAAAAGAAAACATGCCGCAAAAAGTTTTTAGAGGACCACCTGTTGTCTATTATTTTTACATAGCACTTACTCATAAATCATAACACAGGGTAATTAATCAAGCTGTCAAAGAGAAGGTCAAAGGTTATGTGGGGGAGTCAGAAGGTCATGCATGGGCTGATAGAGGTCAGGGTCACACCGCATTCCTCATTATCAAGTTGGGATGAGAGACGGCCCAAGCAAACAAAAGTGAAAGCAGATGGAGAAGTGAGTGGATAAAAAAAAGGAGAAAATTTCACAAACAAAAAGAAAAGTGAAAGAAGAATGTCAGTTGCCTTCAAACAAGGAGGAGAATAGAGCAGAAATACATTGAGATGTTCTCAAAAGGTCTCACACAACACAAAGAAACTACAGTTTGACTATTTAAATACACTTAATATAACTTTCCATCTGATTTTTTTGCAAATATTAAGCGACGCTGCAAAATGGACATTGTAGTTTTGGTTCCATTCCACATCTGAAGTCAATACTTTCAAGGTGAATTAGACAAAAGGTACCTATTACTGTGATGAATGCTAATGGATATATAAAATTGCTTCTAAATGCTGAAGTTTATTCCTGTTTATGGCTACAACCAATAGACATTCAATAAAAAAGTTATAACCTGTTTGAATGATGTATTAAGAAGCATATTTTCATATACACAAATCCTCAAAAACACAAAGCATCATAAAAGTCCCTCTGGATGACACAACAGTTATAAAATATTCTATCATTACACTGACCTGAATTAGATGCAGAATACTGTGCAAAATTAGCTGTCACCCTTTCCTCAAAATCTTTGTTAATCTCATTTTGAATGTTTGCAGCTTTATCAACACATGCATCAATGTCAGCTCCTTGGTTACTGAACCGCTGTACTTGGAAGAAGATATAATTAAAATGTTTTGGCACAGAAAAGGTGAAATTGTATCTTCCCCTGTTCCCTGAGGAGTCTGTAAAACATGTAGGATATATTGACAAACACACACCCTTGTCTAGAGCCCTGACATCCCAGGTCACCCAACTGCTATTTATTTTAAAACATTCACTTTACACTTACCCAAACTGTCACCTGCTGTGTTACTAACTTTTAATGGATATTAGAGCTATAAAACCAATAAACTCTTCATTTCCTTTCTGTTACTGCCTTCTAATTCCTCACTGCATTAGGTCTGTATCTATTTGCATGCAGAACTGTATTCATCTTATTTCACCATATATAGTATCTTTATGCTGGAAAGTATAAAACATGCCATTAGTATGTTTTACTTTGATATTTGTTAATTTGGTGCTAGCCCAACTAGCTACTAACTTTGCTACTAAACAAATCAATGTTCAAGGCTAAGAAAGCACACCAGATAAACTGCTACTCCATTTTGAGTTTTCTGCTGAAAACTTTTGAAAAGAATTAATGTTTTACATCTATCTATAATTATCAACCTAAATATGTCTATGCGTAAGATCCGCAATCCTGTTTTATGGTGTTTTTTCTCAAGGCCAAAACTGAATAAACACATCCATGAATTATAAGGATTTTACTCCCTCAGTTGTGTACTATATTCTTGATAGGGAACTTCCATGCCTTTACAAGCACTAATTTCACTAGGATTTTCAGCAAAAAATTATTTCTCATGGCAAGCGAAATACAAGAAACTATGCTATAGCATTAACTTAATTCTGTGAATTAACAGAAAAGAACAATGCTCATGCTCAAATGCTGCTTCAAACATTGTTTAATAAACCTCAGCCTCACCACCTCTCCCTGATGTGAGATTTGGGCTATCTGGAGAAATCACGGGAGGCTGAATGGAAGTGAACCCACCCCAGCCACGCAGGCAGGATACAGGACTGCAAACAATCTGTCCACAGTAACTGCCCAGGCTGCAATAACAGTTTCTGCTCTTCACCAAGTGCACACAGCTTTGGGGTCCATACGATCTGTGAAAGAATGAATCCACCAGTTACCCCCAAGGCCAGGCATCTTTTACTGATACCTTATAGGAACCCTTTCTGTAATTAAAGTCTGTACTCCGCAAGTTCTTCCCCCCTCTCTTAAGAAACTATTTTACTTTCTTTTCCGACAAAAATTTCAGAAGCTTCAGAGGGGTACAAGATCTCAAACAAGAACCTCACACATATTTCACTTTTTCACTAAGATTTTAATTAAAAGGTTGTTCAGATTTATAGAGAACTTAACTGATTGAAAGCAATGCACAATGGTAAATCAAATAATCTTCATAAAACCCACACAAGTAACAAGTAATTATTGGTTCTAATTTATCGATAGGAAAACTAAGGAGAATAGCTGTAACTCTCTGAAAGTTATGCTCAAATAAGGTGCAGAGATGAAGCTGGATTGTGGGATTTTTTTAATGTTTCTATGGTATTTCTAAGCATCCCATTAGCTGACAGTGAAAGTTCTCAACTGCAAATTCATTTTCCAATCCACTTTGCTGCCTCCCTGAGAATGTCGCAGTATGTCTTAATTATTCTCATTTGTACTTCATAATGAATACACCCCCAAATAGGCTTTAAGTATGTATTTTTTATGTAGCACAACATGAAAAAGTAAGTAAATTTATTCTAAACTGCACCTCATTTCCTTCCCTTTTATGATAGTGTAAAATCTTTTTGT
>NC_138858.1:86091250-86136250 GCF_965183815.1 Platalea leucorodia
ATGTCAACAAAGTTGTTTTTTTTTTCTTTTTAATTACAGGATTCCACGATTTAAATATGACTAAGCTCTTTCTAAAAATTCCTGTTTTAATACATGCATGCATACACCACAGGAAAATTACTGCAGAACTGTCAATCTAAACAACATATTCAATTAGCTAGATTTTATTTTTACATGGTATTTTAATACAGAGCCCTATATATGGCTGAAATGCACCTTTTAACTGTAGGTCTCGTGCTAGTGTGCTTCTCTCTGTTTAAATGCTATTAATCTCTACGAATACAATACAAACACAATTTACTAATTCATCTCTATAATTACATTTATAATTAGAACACAATAGATGTGGAAGTATTTACAAAAAGAACAGAGTTAGGAACAGTGAAAATGTGAACAGTTTGTGGGTTCTTTTTAGTTTCATATTTAATTAAACTTATGCCTTATCCTGATGCCATTTCTTTGTTTTTCCCTTAAAAAAAACGAGAAAAGTGCCCAAACATTTCTGGTCTTCCAGTAATGCATTAAAATGTGTCTCAGCTTCTCTGTACACAGTGAAATGCTTGCTGAATGCAAAGTGAGGGAGGGCGAATTTCTCCAGGTTCTGTATGTCTGATCTCTCAAAACCTTCAAAATCTATCCTTGATCTCAGCAAACACAGCAGAGCACAATGTTATTTATGCATTCATTTATCTTTTCATCAAGGGCGGCTTATGTGGTCTTTACTGACTTTGGTTTCTCATCATCATCGCAGATCAGCATCTGCATTGTGTGCACTTGTAACAGGGATAATGGATCTCACTTACAATACCTACAAACTCAGCTGAGAGCCGTGCAAAGCAAATGGCCATAAATGCACCCATCCTGGCCCAAGTCCTGATGAATAAAAATGAAGATCTTGTCAAATAATAAAGTGACAGGTTAATTTACAGCATGGAATAGTGTGAACAGGGAAAGCGCCGCTTTTCCAATCTGTATGAACGGTGCCACCTATCTGCAGATTAGCAGAAAGCCTCAGATATACTAATTCAGAAATCGGGATAAACACATGTGATGTTGCTTAGTTTTGTAAATATCAGAGGAATGGAATTGATGATAAAGGAAAATGTGAGATTAGACACACACAGTTGCTTTCGAACCTAAAAAAACAAGATTTCCAACAAAGGACTGCTGTATCAAACAGTAATAAAGAGCCTCAAGCAGTTGTCTGTGCTCATGCCAGTTTTCATGCTTTAATTCTGCTGCCCTGTGGTTCTTAGCTTTGACATTGAGATCTGCACGGCCACCAGAGATAATTATTTCAACCTTCAGGCCATCAGGCGCTCATTTTTGATCATGGATATGTAAGAGATTTTTTTTTTTTTTTTTGCTTCCCAGGCTTGCCAAGTGGATATCAATAGAAGGGTAAAATAAGCAAAAATGGTAAGCATTTTAATAGAAATTAAGATGCTGGGCTGTACGCTAGTTTTTCTACTAGTTTTTCAGGCCTTGCTGTTGTTTAACATTATTCAGTACACATTGAAAATACTGACAGAAATATGTGAACTGATTTGAATTTTCCATTGCGGTATTGTTACAAATAGAAATTAAAAAATTAGCTTTGACTTTATAATACTGCTGTCAGTAGTGCTGTTCCAATACCCTCTAATCCTCTAACACAATTTGCACACCATGAATCCACATTTGATACACATTTGATTTCAAGAGTTGCATTATTAAAACTGAATCTGCATTGCAACCCATATAAATTATCAATTATAAATCAAATTTGTCTGATCAGATTTTGGGAATTCGTGTATGTCAGATGTTAAACATATCCCCGAAGTACGAAGCTGGCATGCTATTTAAATAAGACACACAACAATGATATTTGCCACTAACATTATCTTTGCCTAACATTTTAATGTATGACACTTATTTTAGATCAATGCATTTTCCAGTTACAGATTAAAATATCTGTGTATTTCTAAAATAACAGCATCAGATACTAATACATTATTTCATTTTACATACACTGCTTAATTACACCGTTTATCATTTGAGTCACTTATGTGCTGCTACACCCATTTTACAGATGTACAAAGCACAAAACGTGTGTTTAAGTGATCAACCATAGCAAAGCAGTGGACAGATCTAAAATATTTTGTGTTATGCTGCATTATTCCTCTCATATGCAATATTTAAAGAAAAAAAATCCCAACCAATAGTAGGTTAAACCTATCAAACATTTCTCTGAAACAGAGATTTACAGCTACGAATATCCTTCCTGTATTTTATAGTGCTTCAAAATAAGTCTGAAACTAAAAATCTAAATGCATGCATATTCTAAACGACAATATTTTGCAGTGTGGGAAACTGATAAACTGAAGTGGTTGTGCAACAAAAAGCCACTGGAGATGTTCCTGCCAAAAAGCCAGTGGGTATTTTCACCCTAAGTATATTGGACTTGGTCTTGCAATTACATCTGCAGGTGCAAGGGACATTGAGCAGAATGCTGTGCACTTCTGAAGATGCGATTTTGCATGAAAATACTGGATTGTAGGAGCTTTTTCTTTCTGCCTTTTTTTTTTTCTTTAAGAAACCAAACAAAATATAACAATTGTACATATCCACAGTAACAGCAAAGAGAAATATGAAACAGTCTCCTTGGACATAGTCCAAAGGTGCAAATAAAATGTATTGTCTGTGCTAATTGTACGTATAGTAACAGAAAGATTTGGAAAGACAAAATACATTTAGTACACTTGTCCTTAACATTTTTTAAATTCAAATTTTTAAAAGTAAAATTTCTCATATTATTTCAAGAAATATATTTAAGAAAATGAGCTAGCTTTCAGACATATCATGTTTAATGGTTTCTGCAACAGCTCTAGTGTGCATTCACTTTCCTTTATTAAACAGCAGGAGTCAAAGTTAATGCCATCCCCAGGCAAAGTAAACTTTCACACCTTCAGTTTTGTAAAACACTAATTTAATAAAAATACGAACTCCCCATATCCGAGCACAAGCCACTTCTCAACTCCAAAAGCCCGTTATGCCTTCTGCTCTCCTTGGATTTCATACTGATTTACAGGTACTTCAGAAAACTGAATTCAGAGATTTAGAAATGTCACTGGTTGTCCTGGGAAAGCGAATGTTCTTTGAGAAACTGATATTTTTAAGAGTCTGGAGTACTAGTGAGCATCAAAGCAGTTCACTCCCGGTTGGGAATGGGCTTTTATATGTATTACCTACAAAACTCACAAAGAACTTGCAGGGATGTCTAGTAATAGAAGGAGAAGCAAGGAAGGTTGAGATCCCCAAATGCCTTCACTGCAATAGGAAAACATCGAGCCATAGCTAGTGCTATGGCGACTATGACTACCGCAAGGTAGCTGGATGCCACAGCTTTTCAGAGGATGAGGCAAATCATTTTGGGTATAGATGCTACCCTGCCTGTCCGCACAGCTTCCCCAGACCTGCTTCTCCTTGCCACTCCTCTGCATCACAGCCTGTGCAGCCCCACGTTTTCTGCTAGCCCAATATGGCATACCCAGCAGTTGCTGCTTTTCACTCCTTTCCAAGTGGGCACTATCCCGAGAAGCACGGATAGCGCTGAAGACAGTTTCCACGTCCTCAGTGTTGGCTCCTGGGGATGATGAGCAGTCAGTGTGGAAAATTCTTCACAGACCTTTGCAAGCAGAGCGTTTCAGTAGAGCTGCGAGTATGATGGGAACAGAGAAACTTTTGAATGTTCTGCCCACCACAAGACAGCTGGCACACAATTATCATTCCTCCTATTCTACAGATGGAAAAAATGAAGCTCAGAGAATTGCCTAAACTCTTACAAGAATTGTGTGACAGAGGTCTGAACACAATCCAGATCTCCCAACCCTACTCTTTAAGTAACTATTTGGAGAATATGAACAACAAGACAAGTAGGGAGGTCTAATTGGATCTCACTCTCAATAACTCTGAGAGCCACCCGCCAATAGGCAGACCAGATAAAATGTTTATGGTACAAAAAGGATCCAATGGTACTGTGAAAGAATAAGGCTTGTATAATCTATTCTACTATTTTTTTTTTCCCCTGTAGATATTCTGAAGCTCGGTATGGAAAGAAAACAAAGGGGTAACTCTGATCATACCGGGCCACTTGGGAAGGACAGGCAGAAAACTCGCAAGAGTTAATGCAGTCACATTTGACTTAAAACTTTTTGATATTGAGATATTCAGGCAAGCAGCATAGGAATAATGAGATAAGAGAACGTAAGGGTGTGAGTGCTATGGAAATATACATGTTAGTATGCAATATGAAAGAGCACCCTCTGTTGTTTTTGGTTAACAGAAGCAACTCTCCCGATACCTCAAAATAATATTTCAGTTCCAGAAAAGATTGAGATAAATCACCGCTACTGACATACAGATATGTGCAAACACTTCCTAGGGAGTTCAGGCACTGGAGTTTGTTTGGGAAGGAGGTTTATGCATCCTGAGAGTTCCTGGATTATGGAAGGAAGAATATGCTGTGCCCTAGCAAACTCTAGTTGCCTAGACTAGAAGCTTTTTTATAATACAAGATTAATTTGTGTATGCAAAATCAGAAAAAAACCCCCAATTTACGAAGATCCAAAACTGATATGCTGGGTGATTTTTATTTATGATTTTTATAAGGCATTAAGAGTTTTAGTTAAGGTTACACATCATCATTAAATACAGGAGTCACCAATACTAATTAAATCAAAGTACAAAATGTCTGATGACAGATGAGACGTTCCAATCAGTTAAAAAGATGTGAGATGTGGCTGCACTCTAATGGAAGATGTTAAATATATCAATGACAACAGCGGAACTCTTAAGAACATGCCATTTCTGCAACTGGGAATGTGTTTTCCTTATTTAGAGCTAAAAATCTCCTATAAATTGCAAGTTTTCATTAATTTATTTCCTGCAACCAGAAATTACTGATTATCTTAAGGACCTAGAAATTATAGAGATAGATGATGATCCGCATGATTCAATTCCAATGATATACCAATGATGATGTAACAGAATGAAAATAAATTGTGATGTTATAGTGAATAAAGTTGGATGCATCAGGTACCTTCAGCAGGTTCTGCTCAAAGTAAAGAGTTTGAAAATTAACAGGTTTTAAAAATGTACTTTCCCATTAGGGTCCATACCTTAGTGCCTTTCAAAATTACTCTATTAGTTAAGAGACCAAATTGAGAACCTTAGAAATAGCTAATAAAGTTTAGGTAGATTATAAGAAATATTGTATTGCAAAGGTGTAAATAATGGTTTGTAACGAAGTATCTATTTTGTTTGAGAATAGTTCTCACTGAAGAAATATGCTATTGAGAGTTTCTGTGAAAATTACTCTCAATTTGATTGAGCATTGACCTAGTGAAAAATCCTCCATGATATTTTACACAGTTTCCATGAAAAACTGTGGAATTTTGTAAATACGGAAAACCACATTGCATATGTATTCAGAACTATGCAGCTTAACAGTCAACACTTTCATGATTAAGCTTTCCTTTACACAATGTACAGGGAATGAGGGAAAAGTAAAATTCCAGAGGAAAAAGCATTCCTTCCTCCAGATTTCAAAGATGTTGAAGCAAAGTGATCCTCTAATGCATCTCCTGTCTGTCGAATACGATTTTTTTCACTGGAGGTAGTATGAATATGTCAATTACAGGATCATTTAACAATCCTACCTTGAAAGAAGCTGCTTACCACAAGACCCGACAACTTACAATCTCTTTTTTTCCTGCTTGCACAGATTTCTGAATATTGAGGACCAATCTTGAAAGGGACACCCAAGAGTTACTATAACAATAATAATGAGTATTCCTTTTAATAGTTTATTTTTCTAGCCAAACACTTCTAGAAAATTCTGTCCCAAAATAGTATTAAAGATATATTTTGCACAGTCAATACAAAAAAAAACAAACCCAAAAATAAAAATCAGGAAATGGCAATATCTGAACTGTGGTAGCAACCTTAACATGGCCCCACGGGGCAATATATTGTAACGATCAATTACAACAGCATGTATTCCAAGCTCCTGCAAAAGTTCCCAAACAAGAGTGGGAAATACAACATGCTTTCTGTACTACTATTCATAAAACAAATTTTAAATGATTCTATGCAGGTCAGAAAAGGGTCCATCAAAGTACAGCATCTAAGGACTAAAACTATTGATTAGTGCTTAAACACAAACTCACATTTCTACCTTTTTATCCATCATGTTATAACTAACATCCAATGTCATTAAAACAGCAAGAGACTGGAGAAAAACGTTCCCCTCCCGCCCCCCCCCCCCCCCCCCCCGATTTTCTAGTAGGTTTTCTCTGTGTTTTTGACATAATTCTGCACTATGTATAATCAGTTTCTCTGACTCCCTTGGTAAATGTTCAGGTTCCAATGCAGCAGGTATGTAGGCAAATGCATAACTTTATATACAAAACTATATGCAGAGAAATCACGCAGCATTTGAGTGTTTGCATGATCAGATTCCCTCTACAGCTTCACTGAGATTTTGAAGAGATGGGAAAGAAACATATTCATTAGAAAACATGACTACGGAGCCACTAAAATTGGCGAGCACAGTATGCTGTGTTTTCTATAAGTATCTAAACATTTTTTGTAAATTGACTATAGTCCAAGCTGGCAGTCTCCCTTTAAATAAAACAAGAGCGAAAATTACATTAGCCACTTAAGTTTGCAGCTTCATTAACTTCATAGCTACCTTAGTTACCTGTCCCCTTCCCCAAATTACACCTAAGAAACACAGCACTGCACATCCATGCAGTTAAATTAGCTTCAGATTCAGCTACTGCATCTTCCAAAATGCCCTAAAGGAATATTGTTCTAGCTGGAAAAAATGCCTACATACTGCATGTTCTCAATCCCTCTGCTGAAATCATCTCATTTTTTTACCATCAGCAACATAAATTACAAAGTTATGAGACATGAATTCCTTTTAATTATTTGTCCCTTTTTTTGTCTGACATTTCACAAGCTTGTCCTCTCTGATGCCTCCTGCAGCATAGTTAAAATCACCTATTTTACCCAGGCAGAACTGCAAGAAGCAAATCTGTATATAAAGGCTTCATATGCTATGTTACTACTGCTAGTTTAGGTACCGGCTTGAAAATAGGTGTAAACATGACATACTTCTTTTCTGCCTACAGCAAACAATTATTCTAGCCATGGCATAGCCTCAGAGGCTGCAAGTACCCTACGCTGAGGAAGGACACCAGCTCAAGCTCTGGCATATTGCTGTATCCCCTGCCTCATTTTCAACCCATGCTCTCCAAACAGGGCACATGCGTTCATAGCAGGATCTCAGGCCATTCCCAGTGGGCAGCATGGAGAAGGCAGCCTCCCTTTGTTTTGGAGAATAGTAAAGAGAGGAAAAAGTTTACCTGCATGCATGAGAGTCATAGCATGTCATCTGCCCTCAGGGTCAGAGAATGGGCTCTGGCTATGTTTAGTTTAAGAGTACAGAAAATGTCTAAGTATACTGTTCTCAGAGAAAGCTGAGAGCGAGACACACGCAGGGGGACTGCTTCATAAAACAGAGACCGGTCCTGCCCCATCCATGCAGTCGTATAAAGGAAAGCTTGGACCTGTGTTAGGGAGCTGTACCCAAACATGAGGTATCTCACGTGAGATTTCTCCCTCTACCCCAGTAGCTGTACATCTTCTTGCCTGCAAGCACAGGAAAGCAGAGAGGCTGGTCTGATGCAGACTCATACCAGTGTTTGACAGATGACGCAGGCTTACCCTGAAATTTTACTTTTGAGACAGTAGTCAAGAAAAAGAGAGGCTAAACTCCAGGTGACCTAAAGAGCTGACTACTCTTGGCCTCAGTGTTTTCTCAAGCATACACAAGACTGGAATGTCCTGTTCCTCCTTACGTAAAAGGTCACGGTTTTAAGTTGGTCTGTTGTTAAAATCTGGTTTGGAGCTTTGTAACAGTAAGTACAAGCTCATGGCAACACCGACATGAGCGTAGCAAGCATAATGTATCGGGCCATGTGGAAAAGATGGGTAGTTCTACCCGAGAAGTGATAACAGACAAAAAACTTAGAGTGGAGAAATATTTAAATACTGTGCTCCCACTCTGAGAGCTGCCAATATTTGCTACTTAAAATTTAAACACTTTCCTTGCATCCCTTCAGGAAAGCTTCTGCATTTTCTGCTGTGTGAAACATTCACACATCTATGTCATCAATTAAGACTTTCAATACTTTCAATAATGCATTTATTATGTGACTCTATGCTACTGCCTTGCAATAAAACAGTAAATTGAAAAGGAAAAATGAGATAGGGGAGAAGATATTAAATGCAGCATACGTTGTTCTTAGGTGTATGTAGAAGTTTAATACAATATTTATCTACACTGCAATTTTAACCATATCAAGAAATATAAATTTTGTTGAGAAATAACTAACACACTAGTAACTACACTTGAAATGTATCATTTTTTTATGCGCTTATTAAAGACACTGCAATTGCAGTTCTTCTGAATATGAACTTTAGCTTAATATGAACAGTAACTTTACTCGATTTGCTACACAACTGTTTTAATAATTCTCTGCTTGGCAACCTTATAGTATATTTCATACCACTAAGAATAAGAGAGAATCTCTACTTTTTCAGTTTTACATCAGCTTCTTCTTTCACTGGTAAATCTAACTATTTTTAAGAGAATGTTCTTCCAAAGCCTGCTCTGGCATTTACAGTCGTCTGTATTTATTTTAGCACAGCTATGACCACTTCTTGCCAGGTGCAATTCAGTGAAGTCAACAAAGCTAACAAACCGTGGACAACGCTGACCCACCACAGAACTAGTCATGTGAAGAGGGTTCTCGTTAGCAGGTTGACAGTAGCATCTAGTGCAGCCAAACGGCAGGGGCTTGTAGAGCAAAAGTGTTGATGCGGAGGATCTGGCATCCACCACGCAACACAAATTTGAGTGAAGTGCACCTTCTGGCTCGGTTTCATATGCAAGAATTCCAGTTTGCCTACTATCAGACTGCTCTGGGATGACAGTGAAAGCACGGTGAGGACAACTGGGAGATAGGCTACAGAAGCACACTACCGAACCAAGCTATAACACCAATTAGATGCACTTATCAGCTCTGCTTCTCTAGATATAACTCAGGTCCCAAAGAGCTAATGTCCTAAACAGATTTTCACAAACTGATGAGAACCATCAGAAGAAAGGAAAATGATGAAGATGATATCTCGACCTCACTATCAAGGTCATGGATGCCATTTGCCCTTGGATGCTCACTGCTCTGCAGTGAAGAAGAAAGGAGACAAATAGGAAGGTAAAAATCACCCCAAGCTGGACAATGTCCAAAAGCAGGAGAGGAAAATGGGAGGGCACAAAGTAACCATAAAGGATGAAGGCCAGGAATAACAGACAGCGAACACTTGGGGAATTAAAAAAGGAGAGAAATAAACAAGAGAAACTGCAGAACACGTTCTTGAAAATCTGGGAATAAAAAAAAGTATTTCTGACCTTCGTGTACTGATTCATAACTGATTTTTTTTTGTTGTTCTTAAAGAAACACCCAGCTCAGGACAGTCTGGATTTGATTCTCTTTTAAACTATGAAGAAAACAATTCCAAATGATTTTAAAAGCATTTGTGAACACACTACACCTCTCAAAAACAGACCCAACATACCAAAATCAGCATTCACAAACACAGAACCTCCCCGAATCAACAGTGACTTTGATAAAAGATTAGCTTTACCTGTGTGCCACAGGTCAAACCCTCTAAAACCCAAGGTAATATTTTACTACACAATAGAAGAATAGCGTGAATAAGCGTACTGAAACTTGCAAATGGTAGCTGTGATATATACTTTGGTGCCAAGTACAGTCACCAGGTCAACAGTAAAAGCAATAATAATTATTTATGCACAATGGCATTGCAGCAGAATGCTGACACATCATTGCATGTCTGTTTTCAACTCCATAGAAGATAATGGTCAGCTAAATGCAGCACCTCGAGACTTTCATTTCAAAAAATTAACTAAACTTACACTTTTTACAGAAATCCTACCCTGCTGCCATGTGATCAACAGACAGAATAAACCCAAATAATTTACTCTTTTCTGTTACTCCATGAAATTGCGATCATATTGTCAATCTTTCAGCACTTAAGACAATCACTCCAACTTACAGAACTGACAAACAAGTTGGACCTAAATTTTAAGGTAAAAAACTGAAATAACTCCCATCTGAATTAATTTTACAAAGCAAGATATATTACAAAATTAAAGCATGCAAAGAAAGGCTTCTGCTAACAGTACTTAAAACTGCTCCATATTTGCATTTTTCCTTTCCACTATTCTGAATTGAGTTAGGCAGCAGAAAGATATATATAATAATAATAATTAAATAGTCATGAAAATGTGCATTATCACATGCTTTGAATTTCTGATTAATCATCCATAAAAACATCAAAGAACACTTCACATGCAAGAAAACTTACAATCTGAGCATAGAGACACCAAGGATGAGTGACATGAAAAGATGCCAGGAAAGTCCTTTTCATGCAGGTATACTTCATTTTAGAGATCTTTAACTGCTGGCAAGTATTTACTGGAAGATAATTCTTTGTGAAGGACAGACTCTACTTGCTTGGGAACTGGTGTTCTGGGATGAAGACTCAACTTTGAAGAAATGGGGCTGGGAAGAATTCATTTAGAAAAGCTCCATTCCTGACTCAGTTCAGGTATCTCAGCACCACTGAGGCACCATACTACTCACAAATCTGTGGTGAACCATTTTCAACATGACCCTGCAGCTTCCAGTTGGGGGAGAAGTACATGGAATACTAGAATCACAAATAAAACATGAGGTAGATTTATGAAAAATAATAAACAAATAAATCAATACCAAAAATGCAAGAAAAATAACTCATCTGAATTTCAGTATAGATGTCTTACAATACCATATTGTTAAAAATAAATCTGTCGACAAAGTCATGTTTTAATGTTGTTACAGACTGAAAGAGGATAATGACTATGTTAACAGAATCAAAGATGGAAGATCCTGAACTGGCCATAGATGTAAATACCAAAGAGAACAGACAAATAATACAAAAGAACCTACAGGGCTTTCAGATTCAGATCTCTATACAGCAAAATATAAAAAAATGAGATTAGGATCATAAAAATGACACTGAATAAAACAGGGAAAATAGTTCAAAGACCATACATGTAATGAGAGAAACAAATTTAAAAGGCAGTAAGTGACCTTGTGATTATATCAGTTGCTAAACTTATATTAAGTTTGCAGAATAAGAGGGCAGGTTTGCAGAATAACAAGGGTAGAAGTGAGGAAAAAATAAAGCTTGGGAAATCACAGGTAATAGACCTCTTTTATATGTAGTTCTGCAATCTTCCCTATCACTTTCAATATCAAGATACTGAAATAACAGATGATTAAAAGAAAAACCCCTAAAAATAATTAAATGCTGAATCATCAGTAAATTGTTAGCTTAGCTGAGAGGTAGCCATGCAGGAATGCTTGAAACGTCTAACTACATAGTAAGAAAGAGAAATATTGGAATGATAGGGAAATATAACTAGGAATAGCCAGATTAAATCAAAAAAAGGAAAAATTCATGCTGCATATCAGGAGAATCTTCCTGACAGTGAAATTGTGGAATAATTTCTCAACAAACTAGAAGAAACACTCAGTGGCATAATGAAGGGAACAATGCTGAACTAGCAGGGGGGCAGACCAAAAGATCTAAGAAGTATTTTCTCCATCTAATTCTAACAGACTATTAAAGGAGACAATCAATAGTCAGGGAGGTAAGTTATTTTGATAAGCTCCATGGTTTTCGTTCTTTCAGAGTCAAGACCATGGTTGAAGTTGGGAGAAGAAAAAAAGAGGAAACACCAAGCTGTGTGCTTTCTTACAGTTACTGTTTCCCATTGTGGATGCTACCATTATCTTTACATATGAAGAGAGATTGAAATAATCTACAGAGGTCCCCCACACTACAACACTGAGATAAAGAAGAACTTAAAAGAAACACCACATGGTCTGGCATCAAATTAAATGGGGAAGAACAGAGTCATGTTTCCTGGGGGAAAGAGACTGAATATTATGAGGTTAGTCACACTATTAGTGGGGCCAATAATGTCACTTAGAAGAAAAATAAGTGTGATATATAACTAGATTTTTCACATCGTTTCAGTTTGGCAGAGAGACATACTGCTGTACTGAAGTTAAAGAGCAACAGCACAATTCTATCAGGCAAAAGCAGTGAAGAAGGAATCCAGCCATTTGCGCAGCTTTTTTCAACAATTCAGTAAAACAGCTGAACGACAGGTGAAATTAGAGCCTAAAATATGACTCCTGTAATTAAAAAATATAATCAAAACCAATACTTGATACTTATTTTAAAGTATAATACAATGTCAGAATATACCTTTATTTGAATATTGTATTCACATTATATTCCACACGTTTTCACGCACAGTCAGAACACTAACAAGTTAGACTGAATGGCTCAGAAAACAGCAGGTTTTCTTTATTACAGATGCTCTTAGTGCAGTTAATGTAATCAGCTGCTTCAGGAACAGTGTTAAGATGCATGAGCTACTGGTAAGTAGTTCAGAAATAGATTGGTTAAAAATACTGCCTACCGGAAGATACAGGAAAACAAGCATGGTCAAATGGCTTATGCACAGAACTATAAAAAACAAACTCTTAAATTGTAAACCAGCTGTACTACTGAATTAGCATCTCTATTTCAGTCAAGTCACAAGCCTGTTGTGTCTCAATATCTGTAGCTGTGAAAGGAGGAAAAAAAAAAATTATCTTTTTACTTTATGAAGTTTTGGCTGGAAACCCTTTGGGGCAGGTAATGGGTCTCTTATCCTACTCTTCTAAAAACTGAGCAAGTGACAGCACAAAAAAAAAAATTACTATTTAGGATGCTGCAAGAGGAAAAATATTTGGGCAATACATTAAATTAAGTTCTAGATACATGTCTAGCATCTATCTTACATATCAAGCATCTAGCACTAGTACCTCGTATTGTACTCAATACCAATCTTTTCTATTTTTTTTTCCCATGTTACCAGTCCAGAAATTAATGAAAGAACATATCCATTTTCCGAAGTCTTCTAAATGCTTTGTAATGGTTAAGTAAGTACTTTGTAGACTAATGAAGAGCAGTAATTTCAGGACACTGATTATTAAATGAACAGACAGGCTCAGGAAAGTAATTTCTCAAAAACCAGCATTGAGATGAGTTTGCGGGACAGGAAGGGCAGTACAGTTTTCAATGAACCTGCAAAAGGGGGGAGGGAAAAACAGGGAAAAAAAGGAAGGACAATTTTCCATGTGAACTGTGAAGCTGCTTCACCAAGGCCTTCCAAAGCACCTCAGCCAGGACGAATTTTGCTGTACGTCGGCACATACTGCAGGTCCAGTACCTTTGAATAGTGACATGTATCACTGCCACACAGACACTTTAGGCCTCCTTGTCCTCCCCTGTGATGGTAGGAAAGGAAAGATCCCTCTCCTAGCTCCTTCATAATTCAACAGCAGTTGTGGAAAGGCATAGGAGAAGGGCTGGTTTGGGGACTACAGTCCTTATAGTCTTGAAGAATCACAGTTGCAGCATGCAACCTTTCTACTTTGTGCACAGATTAGTACAAATTCCACTGTGATGGGCAAGTGCCTCTGGGCAACACCTGTACTATTCAAACAATTACTTGCTAGCCTGAACTTGGCATCAAAACCAGCCCTCCTATCACAGGCACAATATTTTATAAAAGTCTGCAGCTTGCTTTTTCTTCATGCTTTGCAGACTTCACATTCTGGCATGTTTCTGAAGCAAGCCAAAGACAATGCATATTGGAGTATGCCTTGATGTTTGGATGGAAAGGTTCACGTTCTAACTGATAACAGATGGAGACACAATGCATAACCTGCTGCATGGTTCATTTAAAGACTCTCTCTCACTAGACAACTTAGCATTTCAATAATCAAAGTACAGTCTCAGAGAGCCAGGGAGGGTATAAAGGGTTGGCTCCTTCCTAGATAACAGTGCCAGACTCTGCAAACAAGGTCAGAAATGAAAGTGGCTTGGGAAAGAATACCAGTAAGTTAATTAACTGATTCAGATAAAACTCTGAGCTCATCTTAGAGATGAACTTAGGCTGCCAAGTGTCAAGAAGGGAAAATGCTTTCGTATGTTTTCTGTGTTTAGCTACCATTCCCAAAAACCTTCAGGAACTCACAAGATCTATCACTGTTTTGATGGAATGCTTGGATGAAGAGTACAGAAGACATCAGCTATCAAGCCACACACAAAGTTTGACAAATGATGTCACATACATGCACAACACTTACCTAGCAGCTGCAGACACATATACTCCACTGATATTGGGTTCAAGCCCTTGTCAATAACTGAAGGTAGCAAAGCCTGTCTTTTGGCAGGCAGGAGCTGATCAAAGTTCCTATGAGCACTCTCATCTGAAATGCTGTTAGAGATTATTTCTTTGCTCATAAGGAATTCACGCTGAGAGGAAAAGGAGTGGAGCAGATAGTCCACACACAGACCGACAAATGTTTCCTTTGTTAGTACACATGCTACCGTTAGTATCCTACATTTTGTGAATATTCCCAGTGATGTGGCAGTGCTGAAGGGTGGTAACCTATATGAGCAGGACCCTACTGCAACTCTTCAGATACTTCATGTGGGTTAGAAATATTCAGAAGTTA
Organism: Platalea leucorodia; assembly: GCF_965183815.1. Taxonomy (NCBI): domain Eukaryota; kingdom Metazoa; phylum Chordata; class Aves; order Pelecaniformes; family Threskiornithidae; genus Platalea; species Platalea leucorodia. Next base: position 86,106,010 of record NC_138858.1, read on the forward strand.
AGTCACAACCAAAGAAACAGATGTGGATATGGAACGGTGGAGGTAAACATGGTAACCTCAATGGGCTGCAATATTTCTTGAGTTCAGGTCTAGGATACAATGAAGACTTGCGTTTTTTCTTTGGAAAACTTCTTCCCCTGAATTATGATGGCAACTTGTCTAAAGAGTTTAAACAAAGCAACAAGGCCACTTCTCTTGTAAAAGGCTCTCATGAGAAGTGTCCTTCAAGAGGAACGTGGAAGAGAGTTGGATTAGGGGTAAAAAGTGGATTTACATAGTGTAACAATGGATAATGAACGTTATACTACGTCAGATAAATGGGGCAAGGTGCCTTTGAAGGCTGTGCCTTTTTCCCCCGTCAAATCTCTCGATGAAGCATATGCGTGGCAGCCATTGCTGAGGAGGAAGAAAGCTAGTGACTTTTGTTGTACTTTGGCTTTTCTGAAGCAATCGTCCTGGAGAGACAATAACATTCTTTACTTCAGCTGAGGGCAGTTGAGTTCTTACTTTTCGAGCAAGTATCTGTAGGTACCCTTTCATTTGTATCAGAAACGAGCCTTTGTAATCCCTGGTCCTCAAAGCCTGACTGTGGCATGCATGTCCCTGGGGATGTCATTATGTTGTACGCGCGATCACCCAGCAACCACTCATCTGAAAGTGGTGAAAATAGTAACCCTTGCCATTTCTACAACCATCTTTACTACCAACTGTCCTTTATTTCCTAGAGTTTCTCCTTGATGCCACAAAAAATCCAACAGCAAAAGTGCCACTTAGTTCCAGATTAAAAAGGAGAATCTGGCAATTTGGCATGGAAATTGCCTTAGAAAAGGAAAGGAATACAACCTTTTTTTGAGAGTATGTCCAGCTCTGTATAGTTTTTGCAGTTGAGATATTGCCAAGTGTTTTCTCCCCTTCCCTTCTTTTTTCTTCTACCCAAACTTCAACCTGATGCTGAGCAAGAAAACTGATCTTGGTACTGGTGAAAAATCACAGCTTCGACGACAGAATATAAATTCTAATACACACATAGAAAATCTATGTGGCTGGATATATTCACCCAACTGCGTTCTCTCTTACTTTTTTACAAAACATATAAATTCTCAGTTATGAATTTGAGCTCTACAGGCCTATACCTTCACAAAAATAGACATATTTCAAATTCTACTAATAAACTTTAAGGAAAATCCCTATAACTACACTATTATTGTAGTCTGAGATAAACCTTAATGTGCAGTTAAGAAGTGACATAAGATAAAAACTGTTATACTTGCTGCTTGTCTAGTTAGAAATCCCACCATCTTTATCTCTTAAAAAAGATATATTTTTCATGTAAAAAGACACATATCTCTTTAATAAAGCAACGATGTTATTAAAAGTAAGCCCATGTCAGCAAAGCTTATCGACTATGTGATATAAACCTTAAATGCAGCAGTAACTATTTCAGAAAGAATACAAAAGCCACATCAAAATGATACAAGACTAAGACTCACAAATGTGAGGAAATTATTTCCAACTGGCCACAGAATATGGAATTATCTTTTTCTACAACTCACCGCATTTTACCTAGGTAATGCAGCTCACATGGCAAAGTAGAGTTCTAAAATAATTCATTGTTCAGAGACCCTTATCAGCTGCAAAGCCAAAGCTGGAGCAGGGCCATATCAGCTGCAGAGCCAACATATAACAGAGTGAAGAGTGGAAAGGACAGATTGCAGTGTCTTCCCATTCTACTGCGGCTATTGCAAAATACCAACCTCTGAATTTCCATCCTGTTTGTTATGTGAATGCCAGTTTATTATTCAAATGGAACTATGGCATATTAGTATGAAAAAGAGTGATACAGAAAACAAATTTAAGAGATTCTGCTACAGCCTTCTTATCCCTTTAGGAAGGTTCATTTTTGCATGAAACCTTGCACAGTAAGATTTCTAATATTACACAAAGATAGGGGAGCATGAATAGTCTCAGTACCGTTTGTTTAAAAAAAAAAAAAAAATCCCAGAAGGATACGGCATAAATCCTTAACTTTCATTTAAAGTCTGAACAAAACAAGCATGCACACCGAACAAGAAAGCGGATGGCCCCAAACCCCAATTCCCACCTCAATGTCAATCAAAACTCAGCATCTGTAATGTATGTTTTGATTTTTTTTTAAATGAGGAAGGAATGATGCAAATGGTAACATCTAGACTTGTCATCTGTATACCAAAGCTCTCATTCAGCTGAACATATGCTGAAATTTAAGCATATTGAAACAAAGCCCAAGTCTCAGCCAAACTGAATTCAAAGTGGCTGAGATATTAAGGCCACACTTCTGCAAGACATACGAGCATAGGATAAAAGTGAAGCATGATCTTACTTTTCCATTAGTTCAAAAAACACATGTTAAAGCATCACCTTCATAATAATAGATGTTATAATAGTGGTTTTCATCATTAGATCTCAAATGAGTTTTACAAGGAAAAACGGTAGTTCTCCCTCTGTAACAAACACACCATGGGCAAAGCTGACTCTCAGTGAACTCTGTGGCCATTCAGAAATGCAGGATCGGGCTGTGCTTACAGAAGTAAGTGAAGACACACAACCACAGCAGACGAGACTCCGCCGAGCATGGCAGCTGCTTTCTCAGGAATGTAATGTGAACTTTCAAACACAGCTCTCTTTATTTTAGGTAGGTGCAAGATTTGGCTCAACTAAGCAATATGATTTTAAAGTGCAATTTAACAATAACAGCTTATTTAGATAGTGCTTGTATGCAAGAGCATTTTCCTTTTTGTTAAACACTACATAATTTTCTTATTACCTTTAAGAAACACATATTACTAGACTGAAAGCATACACTGCACCTGGTATTCTTCAGTCCATCTGCCTAATATGTGATGCCTATATATATTTTCAGACACGTACATAAAAACGGTTTTCCTGTAAAAGAGATCCTTACTATCTGCTGCTCTTTTTTGAAGCTTGTGAGATTTCACAGTGTTATCATCAGGAAGTAATGTATTTTCATTTAGATAACTTAATATGGATTTGGTGTCTAAGTTTACTACATGCATCTGAAAATGCTGATCTAATTGCATACGACAGAGCATAAACCTGTGCTTAAAAAACCCAGACTAGGTATATTCTTTATCTATTTCAGTCATTTAAATGATAATTCAAGTTGCATATAATAAAAAGCACATATATGCATGACTGGCAAAACACGCCACTATTATTTATAACTAATTAGCTTTAAAAGTAGAATTTAGAAAAATAAAAACACTGAAAATCACTAAATTGCTTTAGATGCTCAGTGTGTCTGCGCTATGCATTTTAAGAAGAGCTCACTTCAAAAGGCAGCTACAACCCCACTACAAAATGGGGAACCCCTGAACACACTGGCAACCTCCTGACAAGAGCAGCGCTGTTAAGTCACATCAAAGTGATGCTTCCCCTCTCCTCTCCAGGGCTGGCTGGGATGCAGCTCTCCTTCCCCAGCATCGCTGCCAACCATGATTGCCCCCTGCCGACCACCTTCCTTGCCTGGTCCCCGACTGCAGCAGTAACTAATTAGCACAAGGGGTGGCAGAAGGATTAGATGTGCTGCAAATATCCAGTTTGGAAACCAGCTATAACGTTCCTGTTCAAAGAAGAAAACTTTCATAATATGTTTTAAAGAAAAAAGGAAAATTAAGAATTTTAATCTGTTCTAATGCGTCACACCTGAATAATGGTTCTACAATTATCGACCAATATCACCAGTTTACCTGTAGCTGACCATATGATCTAAAATTTATATACGAAAGGAAAAAAAAAGTAAAATCCCGTAACACTAAAATAATTTATAATTATTAAAATAATCCATAAATTAAAATATCCTATAAGTGGACTCTCAAAAGATAAAAGGCATTACTTCATTATTTTACCAAATTAATGTTAAACTGCATTAAAAAAATTGTTGTTCTTTGTCAAAATGGTAATAGTACATTTTAGCCTCATCTTTAGAAATAATGCATACAAGAATTCACAAATAAAATTTAAAATATACATTACCAATATGATACAAATCACAAAGGTAAATCCAAATAAACATTATAAAAATAAATTACTGAAGCATATTCTGAAATATATACATGCTCTCTACCTTCAAGTTACTCTTTATGACTCACTCTCTGGTAACGCTACATTTCCCACAGGGATTGATTATGTAAAACTATACATATAAAAAAATGTATGAAGCACAGTTGAAACAAAAAAAATCCCAGAATTCAGACTCAACTTTAATATATCTAGAAGTAAGTTATACCAACTACCATTTTCCCTCCTAACTTCTTTCAGTCTCTAATTATGTGACAACAGCAAAACCTATGAATATAATTTGTGAAACTGTCTACATTTTAAGACTCTTAATAGAACTGTAAATTGAAAGAACAAACAAAAATTCTCCTGCAATGACTCATACTTCACAGTAATATTTCAGAAAGAAATATTACATGGTAACAGATATAGGTTCTGATATTCTCTTTGGAGCCAAATTCATCGCATACATCTGAATATTTAATATGCTGACAAACAGTTATGACAACATCCTTGTTCCTACCACACATACAATTTTTGAAAATGGTGGTCTTAGCATTCAACTAAGAAAGTAAAAATAACAACACAGTATCTCACAGTCTGTGTTCTTACCAAAATTCTCTGTAGTTTTACGACTGAGGAAATACACATCAATCAAGTATTCCTAAAGTGTGTTTCCACCTTTCACACATCTAGAACTTGATAAATATGTTAATGTTGATCTGCACCATGAATACACACATTCACAAAGACCCATCAAAAGTTAATGTATCCGCTATTTGATTATTGTCTGCATGTTGCAGTGTGTCAATTTTCAACTCTTTAACATCATTTGAGTTCTTCTTTACAGCCTGAATATTATTTTTGTATATGGGAAGGAAGCAGTGAATCACTGCCAGAGGTGATACAAAAAACAAAAAATGAGTTCTTTCACTTGAAAGATTTTTATCTTCTTCGTACCGCATTCAGAGGCAAGAACTTATTCAACAAGTTGCTACCAGCGTTCCTTACATTGGAGGTAAGGTTGCTTAAAGTATTAATCCAATGAGGAGTTCAAACCATAAGCTTATACACATAATGCAGGAACTAGGCTACTTTTGTACCTCAGCTGAAAAGCAACCTGTGTTTATCTTGAGAGATTTGAGAGATTTTCTTATCTGGAATTTCTACTGCGTACCTTATGCATTTTGTTATATAATGCAGTACACAAATAGTTCCCAGCATCAATCTGATCTCAAATGATGTAACATTAGCACAAATATGAACTGATGTTTTTAACTTCTCATCAGATTAATATATTGCCATTTTAGGGAAGACCTCTCATCATTTCAATATATACTATAAACCTGAAGAGGATTATCCACCCTAACGCACACAGAATCTGCTGCGATTTTCCTTCTCATTGAAAGAGCAGTATGAATTACAAGTGAGAGATCTGACAAATTATTATCTCATCTTCTGCTGCTGAGAATTTGTTATGATCTCCACAAAGCGACATGCTTCAGTCTCACGATTTACCGATTTGGCTGCAGCATTGGCGTTTCCCCATCAGGATGGTTTCCATACTCCTATTTCTGAGTTAAGTTTATTTTACATTGCTGTTCCCTCCCTTTGATCCTGCCTGGTACGCGGCTGGCTCTGAGCTACCCTGGGTGGTCTCCCGTCAGATCCCAGTGATCAGTGTCTCTCTCCACCGGTTGCCTTCTGGGGAGACTCCTATCAGCTGTGCTCTTACATGCATCTGACAACTTTATTAGCTGGCTCCGATAGTGCTTCAGAACATCTCCACAGCGCGCACACCCTTCCTCAAACAATCCCACCTTTGTAGTTGACTTAGAACAAATAATTCTATGAACACTTCAGCTTTTATACTCAATAATAAGGTTGAAATGAAGAGAAATTTCACATTATGTGCAAGCCGGGGGTTCGTTTTCATGTTTGGGCTCAAAAAATCAATCCTGGATTGATTTTTGTGTATATATCGTTATTGTCAGAGGATTAATTGATGAATTTTTCATTTGATGAGTCAGGTGGAATGGGCTCCAAGGCATACAGTGAGGAGAATTTTAATTGACTCTGCTTCTTGGTGCTAAGCAGCACAATTATCAGTTGCGATACTTACTCTGTTAGAATTTTCCTGCTCAAAAATAATGTTTAGAGTATGTTTGAGTGCAAAGCTGAATTTCCGAGTGTATGCACATCCCACATTAAAACTTGCTTAAATTAGAAGTTTCTGAATGAATTTTCATTTTGTTTTTTGAAAGCGCCCTTTAGTTTTAAGTCTTCTTTGCAGATTTTCACACTTACTATCATTAAAACATATTTGGAATTCAGACTTTGGAAAAAACATGCCCAGATTAACACAAGAGATCTCAATTCAGTATAAGGTATAACCCCACAAGTTTCACTTACACTGTACCAGAATTTTTTTTACCATGGCTTTCAAATTAAAAAAAAACCCACATTTTAAGTTTAGCTTTTTGTTTTAAACTCCACAGTAGAAGTTGATCTTTTCACCTATGATGCACTGGAGTGCCTTGGTATAAAAACACACAAATGATGACATTCTCAAAGCTCAGAAAAAGCTCCTCTAGCTTATCTGCTGAACACAACAGGCCAGAACTTTTGCATACAGGTACAAAACACAATGTCCATTTGGAAGCTGGTGCAAATGTGCCACTACATATTAAACTCCTCCAGTCCTGGTTGGCTCCATTTGAAATACTGGTTTTGAAGCAGCAGAAGGGTTCACTGCTTGCTCTGATTTCCTGATGAGTCTGCAAGGCTTTATTCAATACTCTGGCAAGTCTGGGGTATAGGAGGTGCAACTGTATTTTCCCAGGCCAGGAAAGGAGGCAAAAAGATGGCATATTGAGTGCCCTCATACTCCGGCATGGAATGTGTTGCAAAATTTAAGCAGGTTTGCCTCAGCATTAGAAAGCAAATCCAGTGCAGCACAGCCCACAATGACAGCCAAATACCAGCAAGATAAGGGTGTTTGATTACTGCGGATGAAAGGATAAAGAGAAGCAAGGATGATCTCATAGCTAAGTCAGAAAGCACGTAAGTGTACAGATCTTTCCCAAATTCTGCCACAAATTTTTCTGGACTGCGTTCTTCCAGCACTCTTCTATGTATGACGCACATACCATAGAGACAGCAAATAGCACTTCTTAATTGCTGTTTCATACGGGCATTTCAGCAACACTTCGGAAGCCCCTTCAGAATCAATGCTGCTCTGTATGCAGTGCTGTAGAAACACACCAGAACTCTTCTAGAAAATCAACATCTGCATTTATGCTGTGAGATCCACAGAGAAGTATCATTACATGAGGCAAAATCAGAATGACCAAGGCAAACAAAGAAACGGGAGAAGCATAAAAGACAAATGAGATCATGCTCTAAAAGTACAACCAGAGTTTAAAGATCAAGCTAAGAACTGGTCTGCAAGTCAGGATGGAGGGAAAGCCATTAACGGGGATGACAAGAAGACCAAAGTACTTAGTGCTGTCTTTCACGGAAAACTGTCAACACTTTTTCCACAGCATTTCACCTCTGCAACATGTTTAAATAACGACTCATCTCCCTCCAACCAAAATGTCCTACTGGCTCATCTCAGTCCTGCTGTTACTTCTCAGACATGTTGAATATGGAACTGATTCTAGTCTTGAATCTCTTTTTCTGAGTGCTCTTTTTGATCATTTTACTATCTGGCTTCTATTCCTCCACTGAAACTGTTCTCACTCAAGTTACTCAAACAACATATTGCCATGCCAAATCTCAGGCCTTGTCTGTGCTTCTGCTGTGCATGACAGTTAAATGAAATGAGACACAACTCTTATGGCTTTCCTTTCACTTCCCTAGCAGCCCCTTTCACGTCCCCTTTTTGAGTTATAATCCTCTCTTCTGCAGTGTCTCACTATTCCGTTAGGTCTACCTTCATCATCCTCTTCCATCACCATCCAGCCTCATTCATTCTCACGTTATTACTACACTCAACGCTGATGACACCCACCTCTGTTTTCCTTGACCTCAGCATCACACAATGCAGATATTCATGACTACTCTGTTAAAAACTTTGCGCATCTATCAAAGGTCCAGATTACAGCACCTAAATTGAATAACCTAAGTTCTTCCCAAAATCAAAAGGAATTTCCAGAGACAAGTTTCCACTCAAACTTCTAAAGTTACACAGTAAAAAAATTTCCTCTATGTCCTAATTCATACTCCAATAATTTGTCCAGATACTAGCAATAAAGCCTAGCTTATGAAATAATGTCTGCCTTAGTTTTGGCTTCATCCATAGACTGGTTTTAGCATTATCATGACCAGTTTAATTAACTCGGTTAATGCACTCTTAAAGAACAAATGAAAAACAAAGTCCCGGTCACCAAACTTGCAGCGTCAGCCTCAGACTATCATGACAATTTGTTCACTTTTTTTATCCATCCTCTGAAAGACTTTGACTCTTTTTGCTTTGCCTACCTACGATCTCCTACTTTTGGCCATCCTATCAATCCAAACCACTATTTTTCTAGCTCTCCATCCCCACAGAAATCAACCTCAGCCGACTCACTCCTGCCTTTAAGATTTCACTTGATTAACAGCTTGCCATCTCCTGACTTCTTTCTTCCGTGTTCCCCTACAATACCATCCTCATTTTGCTCACCTTGAAGCCTTCCCTCACTGTCCTCTGCCAGTCATCCTCATTTTGCCTTTTTCATATACCTCTGGATTACGACAAACTTCTGTCATATGCCCTTCTAAGTATGAAAATCACTTCAAGTAACAGTATTATGCAATCAAATACTGCATGTATTAATCAGACCTATGTATGCAGCCAACACACATTCTTCTGATCCTTTACATTATTTCCCCTGAACTCAGATATGTATTGTCCTGTCTTTGTTTTAACCTGGCCTGTCATGCATTGACTTAACTATGTGTCTCAAAACACACAAAGTACTAATAGTGCAGGTGATTTCCCAATGAGAAACAGGTATGTATAAAGTTACTGATGTATCTAAATAGGCCATGGCATCTCAGGAAGTAAATCCTTTTGCAAACTGGACGCCCATTTTCTGGACAGAGATACACTTCATGTATTTTTATTTTTTTATAGCTATTTTTAATTTTTTATAGGGTTTGGGGTTGGTTTTTAGTTTTTGTAGTTATTGTTAGGGTTTTAGTAGTTATTACAACTTGTCTATAATAATTACATAGTGCATATTAAAAAAAGAGAGGAAATGTACACAGAAAAAGTCCAGATGCATAAGATGGATTCCAAATATATTTAGTACATGGAAGTTTTTACTCAGTGAGATGTGTGCTGATGGAGACTGAAAACCTCTCATCTTAACAACATCTACAGTCTGGAAAAGAGCTGCGCAAGACTTTTCATTGCTGTTTTTAGATCTGGAATGACCACACACAGGCATAATTAAGACAATTCCATCTTCACAATCATTCAGTCTTTTGTCTCTGTAATAAAACTGTTATCAAGAGTGGTATCCGGGGAAGCCCAGCACACTGTTCCCTTTATAGTCAATGAAGGAAGAAGTGCATCTCTGGAAGGTGATTCAGAGCACCTGATATTGGGTAGCTGCTCTGAAGTGCTTCTGAAAGAGCCTCTCTCTTACCACAGGGAAGAGTCGTCTCCACAACAGTGGGCATGCAGAGGCCAAAACCAACGCAACTTCTGGCCACCACAGTCCCAGCCTGCCTTCCCTATTCCTGGCCATGCTCTCTTGTCCCCTTCTTTGTACTTGCTTTAGCATCCATCACGCATGTACAAAGTCATCCGATACAATGCAAGAGCCTGAGAGAGAGGAAGGTACTGCCAGAGAGTGGGGAGGAGAGAGCTGGAGTCTATTTATCTCTGCCATCACAAGCTGCTAGTGCAAGCAGAAACATCATCCCGCAGCCTCAGGTAAACCTTCCAAGGATAGTCTGGATACCCCTCGTAGTGTCCGTTGGCGGTGCAGATTTCTGAGATCGTTCCTTCATTGTGTGTGTTAAATATTAAGTGATGCATCTGCACGGATAACATCAGGAATACTACAAACAAAATTGACCATGATTCAGTTCCTAAAACTAGTAGTTATAAAATATTCATAAAAATCACTTCATAAATATTACAAGTATTTAAAAAGCAGTTTTTACCCCATGTAAGCATCTCTGGAATTTAATTTTCCACACCAGACATTCTGTAATTATTTTTCACTATTAAATGAATACTGAGAAGTACCCAAAAGTAGGACAAATATTACTGCACTTCTTCTCACAAAAAAGAACTGAAGCAATTGAAAATACGCTTTGTCAAAAATGTCACTGAACTTTTATACATAATACAAATACTAGCAGTGAAGTTGTAACCTGATAAAACTGAGATTTTAAATGAAAGTACTACCCTGCTACTTATAATTCAAAAGAGAATGACTTCATGAAGTTAAGCTGCTTGTCATATAAAATTGAATCAGACCAGCATGGGATTTCGTGCAGAATTTTCTGGAACCTAGCTATATAACTTTAAAATCCACTACAAAATTTTAACTATGGAACTTAACTGATATTAATGACCTGATAAAATTTCAAGACGCTGTTTGGGGTTCAGGTTTTCAGAGCTGTAATCCAATTTTGAGGCCAGACAATTGTCCCAGATGTCCCAGATTCATCCCTGCTGAACAGGACACTTACTTGGAGACAAGTTTCTGTCTTTGCATCATTTTCAGCTGAGGGATCCATTCAAGTTTTAACTTGGGTTGCTGATTTTGCTCCGTGAGCACAACTAACCATTGGTTTGAATTGGTCTAAAGGGATGGAAACCTTCAGGGTGGGAGGAGAGGGGGAAAAAAAAGGAGAAGAGGTGCTTCTTAAGGAGACAATATCAAGGTAAAGAGAATTGCCACCTGGGAGAAAAGTATTATATAGCAGCCTTAATTTAAATGTCAAATGCCATACACCATTTTCTAATGTATTCCCACAGAGAAGTCTCAGCTGCCCTCTTTAAACATACAGGTGTCCTGTGGCTGTGGATCATCACTGATTGTGAAGGCAAAACCTGTGCCTTCTCCGTTACTGACAGTGAATGTGAAAATGCTGAAAGAAATGTACCATTTTACGAACTGGCAGGGCATGGTTCAAGCTCAAGTTCCTTATCCTTCATTCTCTAAAAACTACACTTTATAAGAAATGCCCAGACTCACAACTACACTTAATACAAAGATATAAAGGAAAGTAATTAATATAATTTATTACAATGTCTCAACAGAACCAAGAAATGACCATCATAAACAATAACCATAAGAAGATAAGAGGCTTTACACAAATAATCCCTAAACCCAGATAGCAAGACTGGGAGATGTAGTAACAATGTTCTCACCTACTTAAAAAAAGAAAAAAAAGGAAAAAAAAAAAGGGCGGGGGGGGGGGGGGGGAGAAGATATAAACTGACACTAAATGCTGCCACTTGAAAGAACAAAAACATCTTTATTTCCTTTACAACACTGCTACTTCCGAGACATTATGAGAGAGTCATCCTTTGTAACCATGTTCTTAGCAAATTCTTTCCCTAAGCCCCTGTCCAGCGCCAGGACTGCATACACAATCCACCTCCTGAGATCAAGCCACAGATCTCTCTCCCAGACCAGGTGAGCGCAAAAACATCAAGTTGAGAGACAATAAAAGACAGAAACCAGGTGAGGGGAAATACTAAAGTCAACAGACAATGAAAGACTGGGAAAAAAGCATTCAGATACAATAAGCTTTAGAGAAGTTTGAAGAATATATGATTTTAATGATAAAATTGGGAACTTTTTTTTAGAGGGAGGCAAATGTAACCTTTTCAAAGTTTGTTACCTCAAATGGCTCAAATTTCTTAAATGAATATCACAATTCTTATTTTTTGTAAAATGATGCTATTGCTGTTAAAAAAAAAAAAGCATAATTTGGAAATTATGTTATTCCCGTAAGTGCAAATGAAAAACACATTTCTGTTTCGTATTTGTTATTCGATACTTAAGCCATCCACTAATAACTATGACATCATTCTGTTATCAGTTAATAGTCTTGCATTCACTGGATTTTACTTAACAAACTCAGACCCCTTCAGAAGAAGCACACAATTTCTAATCATTAGCATTATTCATTACCCATTAAATCTTATAATTTAATTAAGAGGAAAATCCCTTGATATTTCCAAATAATCAAACCGCCACTCTGCAATCTCACAAAATAACCTGTGCCGATTTTAACAATGTTTTAACCTGCACAAAAAAGAGATTCTTTTCCAGAAGCATCAATAACTGCTCTCACTCTTCCATTGCACAATCTGTTGTGAGGCAGACATCCAAAGTCATCTCAAAACACTGCATGAGTGTTGATTTAAAGGTTAACTAGTCATCTTTTTTTTCTCCTCTCCCCATGTCTTCTGGTGGAGTTGCTCAATTAACTTCCAAATATCATCTGATATGCAGACTTGGAGTCAACTTAAGAGCATAAAATATGCAACCACTTCCACGGTAGCATCGGTTTTGATTCCCTGGCCTCTGAACCCAACCTCTGGCAGATTGCAAGCACAGGCTGGGATTACTGGGAAAAGGACACCTCAAAAGGCACATCTGAAGATAGTCTAAATAGTCCTACCCGGATTGACCTGGTCAGATGCTCTGGAAGCTGTACAGCTCCATTAGCCCAAGCGCAGAGGCCCCAAATTTGCACACCACCAGCTCCGACCATGGGCAGAGGAGCATCCATCTGCACCTGTCAATCTACAGACCACTTCATTCTGGTCTCCAAATTCCTTGGCAGGTCTAGATTTTCTCTCCCAGACTAAACTTTCTGTACCATTTGCATCTAGCCGTATACACCAGTCATGCTCTGGACCCGTGCCTAAAATCCCATCTCCGGAGTGTTCCTGTTGCATGGTACATTCCCACCAAATACAGAAAGCAGATACTGGCCAGATCTAGGATTTAGTATGAAAATATTCACTGATAACAACATGTTATTTTTTTCCTCTGGATTCCTTATTTCCTTAGCTTTTTCCTGGTCCTTCACAACAGACTTTCCAAATATCACCTAGCTGATCTTGTTTATTCATTCATTGCCCTATCAAATTAGGTGAGAAAAGGCATAATTATTCCGATTGGCTATAGCTATGTCCTCTTGTTCGCAGGATTTCCTTAAAATATTCTAAAGACTTGGCTTTTAACTGTATTTAAGATGTGAATTTACTCCTTCATTCATTGCATAACAAAAAAGCTGGTTTCTCCTGTCTCTTTCTTGTCCCTGGAAGAGCCAATGAAAAATACTTTGCAGATTGCTGCTGGTGTTGCTATTATAGATTTATTTTTCCTTTCTTTGCTATTTAATACACTTAGCTTTGACAGAGGGTTTTTAATTTACTAATAACAAGCTAGTTCTCTTTCCTCCTTCCATAGGCTTCTGCATAAAGATATTTGAATATGATGTGTGATTATAACATCATGGTTCATGTATGTATTAGATCATATTCATATTCAATATTTAATCTGAAGCCCCAACATACACAATTCTGAGCACACTGTGCTAATCAGTTAAAAGTCAAGCTTAGGTCCCAGAATAAGCTTTCTTCTCTTTTCCTCTAACTTACATCCACCACTTTTCTCCAAAAGTGAGAACATTGAGAACATTCATGACTGTCAGAGCAGAAATGTATTGCTAGGTTGCTTCTTTTAATTTCCTATGCAATCCCTTGGAAATTATTTAGGACATCTCCTTACTGTAAAGTTTATGCAGGTGGTTTTCTCATAAGATTTCCATAATAATTTCCAAAATTGCTAGCATATATTTCTTGTATGTAAAATATTTTTACATACAATCAGTATTAGATTTATTACACAACTAACCATCCAGTAAATAACACAGGAATAGCAGACAGAGGAACAATAGAGGAATTTTAGTACTTGGTTTTGGGCTCTCCTTCACTTTTGCTCCATGCCTTACACGAACTCTTACAAAATCACAGTGGCAGATTTGGGCTTTTCATTTTCTTGAACAAGCTGCATTGAACTATTCTTTAAATTCAGTTTGGAATTTATCATAAATAGCTGCAGCAAAAGAAAACAGACCTTTTAAGCCTTAAGAATAAAGCTCTTAATCATCCAATATATTTACTAGTCTTTGTTTACATGGACTTTAAACAAAAGACAACTTTTTTTATTCACAGTGAGAAGAATTTTTCTATGAAAATGGCTGCTGATTACAGCACTTCTTTAACAACATTTGGCTTGAGGTTTGGGGATTTTTGCAGATCAGCACAACTAAACTCTGGCTTTCGGCAGACACCTTCTACAATTCAGGATTTCTGTATCTATGAGGTGAACCATTTTTGCACAGTAAATTGGCTGTAAAATCAGCAATTGGTGTCCGGGAACAGAATAGAGCAGCAATTTTTGCAGTAATTTTTAAGCCATGGAAGCATACAGCACCAAGTGAGTGAAATGCAAAGGACAGCGACTGCTGATCTAGCTTGTCATCTACACAGAATACAAAATGGAATGACAAAGACCTGTACTAAATAGAACTTAAAGGAATACACTACATGTTATTTCAATAACCCCTTCAGTCTCATAGTCTCATTTGTAAGAATGATAGCTACAGTCCAAGTTACTATAAGCTGTTGGATCTAAAAATGTTCTTAGGTTTTACAGGAATTACAAACCTACGTTCCTCCTAATTGTTTTTAAAAAACAATCTCTTATAATTACTAGAAATAATCTCAGCTCAAAAAAAAAAAAAGCAAGGAACTTGATGGGAGGGAACTGTAAAATTCCTGGTCCAAGAAAAAAAGAAAACACCCAACACCTATATTTTTAATGAATGTTTTACGTTAGAGCCATAACAAAATAAAAATGTGAAAATAAACTTTTTCTGAATTTTGCTGAAGATATAAGACAACTTGGACTTTATAGTTTAAAAATACAAAATGTTAAACAGGGAAAATTACAGATGTTAAAGGTGAGGTTCTCCTCTGAACTGTAACCAAATGCAAATGGCAGCTTTGTGTAAACAGTCTTTTGTCCATTTGACTTTCCAACTTTTCTGACAAATTTTGCTGAACTTTTCATCTGTTTTGGCTCTGCTGAAAGCAATCCCAAACAAGCCAACTCCATTCCATTTCACATACAGAATCCATACATCTCTCTGTAAATAATTCTAGTTACTAAGTGCAACCATATAAAAAAAGATTAAAAAGTGACTGCCAGCCAACTATTAAAGAATGGAATTTGACAAACAATGGTCCACTCTCGCCAAAAGAATCACTTTGAATGGTGACAATGAGCAATACAGGGTAGTCAAAAAGGTGCATCTTTACATTTTGCATGACTAGTAGCCAGCAAAGAGAGTTACTTATAGCTTAATTGTACCTGAATCAACAATTGTTGATGCACTCAAGATGCAGCCTCTCAATGCCATTTATTTTTTCAAAATAAGTTAGAACTTTGTAAGAACCTGTTATTTTCAGAGTAACTTTTTCATTGATCACATATGTATCTGCATGTGTATCACAATCACATAATACTGAAGTATCTGCCTGAAAAGTTACCCACGTATAGGCTTTAATTAATTTCTATTTTAAATTGTAAATTTCTGATCCGACCTGTTTTCAAACAGATGATACATTCTTGAAAGCTCTCCTAATAAAATAAAAGTTCTATTCACCTGAATGGAACTGGCATTTTCTGGGACATAATAAAGACTCCCCACATTTGCTACTACACCAGATTCTCAAAATACTAGAGGGCAATAAGGAGACCAATGTCAAAAGCTATTCCTCATATACCCAAGAAAACACACACAAAACCAGAAGTCGTATAAAAGAATGGATATATGTCCTTTCTTCTTTTCATAACAAGACTTTTCTGGAGATTTCAGAGGGATTAACATCTATCCTGTGAAGGCCAGCCTGCCATTCTTTTGTCAAGAAAAGCCTAGATACCACACTGAAATAAAATTTATCTTGCGTAGAATGCTGTAATAAACCATTTTTATATTAAAGATATTAAACTCAAGTGGAAAACAAAGGTAGTCTTTCCAACATTCACTGAAGAGATGCCAAAGACATTTGCAGTGCAAGCTAAAATTAATTTTATGGCAGTCACCTATTCTGCTACAAAAATCTACTAATAAAATTCCTGTTTCAACACTGCTGAGCTAAAAGTTAGTTCTTTCACTTGTTAACCCAATGAATATTCTATAATATATTTATTTAGGTTAAACATACATATACATACAAATAGTTGTACTGCAGAGGTGTGCTAATATTTGGCAAATAATTACGAAAAAATTTCTACCTCGCCAACAAGGACGAGATTTTTAAAAGAACACTTAACAGTTCACAGTCAAAATGGAAAAGCACAATATTACAATTAATTTTGTACAATGAATTGCAGATATGCAATATAAGTTAGAATAACTGGAAACATTATCACCAGTATGCAAAATCAGAAAATTCTCGGGACAGATATGCAAGTACCTACATTTATGATGAAGTATCACTGTCATCCCCACAGTCAAGTCACCCACGCTGAGACCTCCGTGATTAGGAGCGCACTAAGAGCATGGCTCCTGACACCCTACCACTTTTGAGAAGAGTTTTCAAAGTTCCCTCTTGAGCTTTTTCCCAGCACTGAGTGCTCTGTTCTAGCTATGGGTTCGAAGGGGAAAGCCGCAGAAAAGGCAAGGTCCATAGGATATGTCCAGCTACTTCTATAAATTCTACATCGTAACACTGAAAGTTTTAAGATGCAAAAATGTTTAAAACAAAGTTGTAAAGTGCTAATATAAGAATTAGATCAATAAATAATAATATGATTTTAACCCTCACCTGATAAGTAAGGCTTATAATTCCTCAGCCTGCAACAAAATTATTTTGGTACAGCAAGAATTTGAGCAATGCATACGCTCTTCCTTACCCTGTTTACTGCTAGTACGTTTTCTGGTTATTTTTGCTGGTACTTTTGCACTAAGAGAAATTATCCCTATCTATTTTAATACTAATTTGATGCTGCTATTTAATTTTCTAAGTGAAGTGTCAAAACCCAGCATTTGTAAAAAAAAAAATAAATTACCCACACTCAGGCTTAGCTGCGTTTATACAAACAAACAATCAAACAAACACACACACACACACACACACACACACACACACACAGTAGTGGTACAAAGCGTTTTGGGAACCCTAACAGGACAAAAGCGGCCTTTGTAGTTGGACCGCAGCAGCCCTACAAGCCTTCAAGGTGACACAGTTGCGGAGGGAAGGGGGAAGCACCACATCAGTGGCAGGTGCAGAATGTTTAATCTAGCGTTGAAAGGCCACCATTCCCAACACATGGCAATTGGGCTAACAGGATTGACATCGGGGGACTCGCTCAGCAAGTACACCAACCTCTGAATGGTGGGGGCTTCTCCCAGCAGCTGCCTGGACGTCAATCAGCTGAAGGGGAATGTTACAGGGGTCACAGTTTGGGGCTGGTTCTCTATGCCTGACATTTCTATCCGTTAGTCAGAAAGACAATGAGAGAGCCACAAAGCCCAAGCATTACCATAGTCCCATTCAACGGCACAACAAAATTGAGGGGAGTGGGAAAGGCCTCCAAACACAAAATGATCAACAGGAGAACAACTCAACCTACCCTCCTCAAGGGAAAGATCAGGAGAGCGCCACAGCACTGAGCAGTCCCAGGCTACAGAGACAGTGACAGCTCCGCGAGGGAAAGTTAATCCCACACAAAGACATCATTTTTCAGTTCAACGCTAAAGTTTAGTAAAGCTTACTTCTAGGCAAAACTGAACGTCTGCATTTGACCTTGTGGGCAATGTCCTTTCAATGTGAACAGCCCGGGTTTTTAAAAAACTCTTAAAGGTGACTACAAGTCATAAGAACAGTTGTAGAACATTATAAATTAAGAGATTCATAATTTGGTTGTACAGAATAATTAATATGATTAGATTAGAATATCTATTTACCTGTAAATCCACAGCAAGACGAGACAGAAGCTTTTCTAGGAGATAAACTCTAATATCCAGAGAATAAGTTTCTGACAAAAGCACAGCTAAAGCAGCCTTGTCTATCATGTAGGTTGACAGTTGTCACCTTTGTACAGCAGTTAGAAACAATTAGTTAGAAACAATTAAGTTTTGCAAACAAGATAAAATTATGCAAGATTCTAGCATTTAGATGGGGAGCTGGGTTTAAGTAACATAAACAGAACAAAATGATTTGAAATCTACTTTTGACTTTGATACTTCTTCAGTGTTAAATAAATTGCTTAACTTACTTTGCCTCTACATTTTAGCTTCAAGAAAGGGTTAGTAACTTTTGCTAAAAAACCCATATATAAAAAAGGATGGAGGGTCACGGGTGGTACAAGTGGTAGCATGAACCCCACGGTTAATACAGGCATACAGTTTAAGAATAAATTTGCACAAAGAAACTGAGTACAAACTGGCTTCAAAAGTTTAATTACCTACAGAGACAGAAGACCAGGATCTAAAAATAATGAGGAGATTCTTGTGAAGAGACAGAAGAAACTGAAAACTGTCTGGCACCACAGTTTGTCAGGAGTTGGTTACACTGGAATTGTATGTGCAGAAGAATATCGTGACATGAAAGCTGAGTTCCAGCCCTTCACTGAAAGGACAGGAGGACCATGCAGGTCAGTGCCACTCAGGAAAATTACTGACCAAGTTATCAGCATGTCCTCAAGCATAAACAAGACAAAATCTAAAAGAATTGCGCTTCCACCTGAAAGAACTGAGTCCCAAGATCCACATCTCCTTGAAAAAATGCACACAGCATATACTGGTGAATAATGGCTTATTTCCATAACAATGCTTATAGATTTTGTTAAACACTGTCCCTAATTTGTGATGATTTTTACCCTTCAACCTCTCTTTTGCATTAAGAAAAGGGCACTGAAGCTCATGGTACCCAAGCAGGTTTTTTCTTCATTCAGAAGTTGAATTAAGCAAAGACATTCATAAACCAAACACATCAGAGACATTAAATGCTAGAGTGTGAACATTTTGTGGGAACATTTCTCACAGAAACTAAAACTGGATTTCTTAACATTTTAACCTAAAATTCAGAACGAATAGTGTACAATTCCGATAGGTGAAAGAAAAATCTTTCTTCTCTAAATAGTACACTGACACAAACTCACAAAAATATCAAATTCTGACTAGAAGAACATATGAGAAAAAAACAGAGCAGTTCAGTTGCTGCAGATTTGTTCCTCTTTGTAAGATTTTACTGCATATTCTTTTTCTGCCTGTGCAGTGGCAAATAAAGCTTTAAAGGCCTGAGTGCATGGCACAAGTGATGTGCTGTAAAAGCAGTATCTTTATAGCGTTTGAAAGGTGGAGATTTCTGCTTGGCTGCATGGTCAGATGTTTTTTTCGGGAAGGAACATTCTCCCAGTCTGTCAAGAAATGTACGGAAAGCAGAGGTTTTTGCATACTCCTGTAAGTCAGGGTTATGGACTTTGCAGGTCAAAAAAATTTCCTCATAACTTGTAATAAAAAATGGAAATCCAGTAGAAATATTTTGGATTATCATCCACCATATATAAACTAAGCTAAGTTTTATATACAAATAAAGTTGTTTTAAGTTGTTTTTTGATCTGTTACGGGTGACACAGGAGGAACCAAGTCAAAGAATTGAAACAAACCCCTGAAGTGGTGGAAATAAAAATAAAGCTTATATTGCATATATTCAGTGTTACCACACATTTACAAGAATATATACAAGTACCACTTGGACTCCTATGGTCCACAACCTTTCATGATTTAAAGACATGGTTAAAACAAAAAGAGGGAAAGACCCACTTGGATTACAATGAAT
Source organism: Platalea leucorodia (assembly GCF_965183815.1). NCBI lineage: Eukaryota > Metazoa > Chordata > Aves > Pelecaniformes > Threskiornithidae > Platalea > Platalea leucorodia. Next base: position 86,125,955 of record NC_138858.1, read on the forward strand.
CTTGCATAGAGAAGAAATTAGGTCAGTATGCTTCATTTTCTTACTACTGATAAATACAAAAGGCTAAGCTACTATCTTTCAAAAATGAAGCAACAAAACAGCTCTCAAGTCTATTCAATTATTTCTTTAGGTTTTGTTCTGCCCTAATCATACTATCTTACTAATCTTTTATTCTTTTTTAGTTAACTCCTTTCTGAAAGACTATTTCCAAACTGCTTACAAGAAAAAGTATTTTTCAACAATGTTGCTGTAAATAACAAATTCTTTGAGCCTATGGGAAAAAAAATATCATCTTTGAATGCTATAGATGTTACTCAGAACTGTTAGATCAGTTATTATTAAAAACTAGCATTCACAAAGTAGTACTAGGAAATGTCAAGGAATAACTTAAAAGTGATGCAGGTCGAACAGCAATGCAAAAGAAAGCATTATAAATGAGTACCTTCCTACTGCATAAACTGAATAGTCTGTAGCTGGATATGAAAGAAAGCAGGACTAGAGTCTTCTGTTGCACAGTTCGTTTTTTACAGCTGACCTTCAGTTTGCTCAAATACACAACATCACCATAGTCTATTCACTTCCCTGTAAAAGCAGATTTCTCAAGTATAAGATATTATGTCTCTGAAAAAGGTAAATCTTCTTTAGTTAAGAACCAGGCAATGGAAAAAAAAATATTTAAGAGATCACTCATAAAGGATGAAATCAAAGCATGAAAAACGACTGGCTGCAAACTAAAGCAAACCTATATCCAGTAACTTCTCATGTATAAGTATATTGAGAAAAACACAACTTCAGCCCTGGTCTTTGGTAACTTTTGAACAGTATTACTGTTTCCCTTGCTGTACATTCTTCCACAAAACTGGTCATTACAAATCTTCAAACCATTTCAGAGCTACCCTGTTTCACTGTAACGGCAGCTAGCCACCTGCAAACAAACTGCTCCACTTTCAATGCTGAACCATTTCAGTGTCCCTTGGATGTATAGGGTTACCTAGACAAAAAGGTTATATTGTCTTTGGGGACAGAAAGCAGTTTCACGGTTTTATCCTAAGATACTCAAAAAAAGCATAATATCACATTTAAGTGATCCTGTCTCTTCATAAGCTTAACATTGCATGACACATGGTCTTCCATAGCAGTTCACTGGAAAAATTTTATTTTTTCAGATTCTGGACAATGAAGAACTTCTTTTCATAAAGCAATCAGAAGACGCTGGAAACTTCAGTTTCTGCTTTAATAAGACTAGTAGAAATAAAAAAGAACTATGGACCTTTTCAAGTATCATTAGTACTCACTGTTCTTTTCCACAAGACAGAGCAAACTGTGTAACACTACAGATGGGTGCACTACAGTATCTTGAGGGGAAAATGCAAAAAAAACCAACAAAAAAGCATGTTTCCCTATCAACACCCACAGTTTTCATTTAACTAAACTCGTATGTTGAAAAGAATATCAACATTGAGACACTGGCCAGGGTGTCAGGAGAAAAGAGTGTCATTTTCAGGCTTGCCACGTTTTTTTTGCATAGCTGGTGTTAAAAGGCTTAATTTCACTGCACCTGTTATTACACCTCGGTTACCACTACATGTAAAATGTGTTTAATTCCTTTTTTCTTCCCTTTGAGAGTCTTCTCAGAAGTGGGGCTATACGCACCCATTGTGTCACGCACAGTGAATTCTCCTGCCTTGGCTGTAATCTCCCCACAAATGTAACTCAGGGCAAGTAAAATAATTTAAAAAACTGTACTTTGAAATAAAGTCATTCAGTTTCAGATTCACAATCATTAGATCAAAACGGTCTAAGCACTATCATTTTGCAGAGTTGGTCAGAAAGACACACTCTAGCCACAGAACATTTCTTTTTAATCTCAGCATTTCTAAAGATTTTTTTTTTTTTAGTCAAAAATTCAAAAAATCTCAACAGCCCTGCCAAAAGTCAAAGTATTTTGATTCAGAAATGTTGACAGTGGGAAGAGCAGGTTATCTCTTCATGGTGGCATCTTCTGACAACAGTAGACTGTGTCTTCAAAGACTATGACCTCTGCTAGTTCGAATAGGCACTTCAGTACATACAATTTGGATGTCATCCATAAAGAATAGTACCAAGTACAGCAAAGGCTCCTAAATGTAACCCCTTCCTGGGTCTGTGGGGTTCTGAAGGGCTTGTTTATGTCACCCAGACAACTAGACACAGCTCTCAACTCCCTTTTTTTATCTCCAGAACCCTGTCTTTCTACCTGCTCCTTCAACAAGCTTTTCCCTTTTCTCTCCCTACTTTCTTGGGCTGCAACATCCAAAGCCACTGAGAAGGCAGCACAGCTCTCAATGCTGATTATTCTCAGTCCATCAAGGACCACACATAACTCATTTCTTCTTGCATTGATATGCAGAGCATTGTTTTCTCCCATCAGTTTTCCCTCTGCATCTGGACAGGCTGCATTGAATTCTCCTTCAAAAATAAGGATTTCCTGGCCTCCTCTGGTGACTTTTCCCTAGGCTCTGCTGTTCTATCATTTTTTACCACCACACCCTTTCTCTTCTGGCTTTATATTACTATCACACAACCAACTGGGTTCCTATCCTTTCCTCACATAAAAGGGATAGCAGCCATGCTCATCCACGCACTCTTTCCTGAGTGAAAAGTAAATGTTTTCTTTGTTTTCAACTTTTTAAACTTGTCCTTCACTTGAGCAATCTAATTGATTTTTACATTGTCTGGAGAAGCAACTTTATTCAGAATCTGATTCTTTATGTCCCTCTCTTCCTATCACACGGTAACTACAAGATATCACACAAGGATGTCTGCCTTCCTACTAATCTTTATTAGGACATCCTCACCATTCCTCTCTGTGAGTATCCATTCAGCACATTGCATATGATAGCTGGTGGAGTCTGCAAATCCCATAATTACACTTGAGAGATCCAGAGGCATGTACTGCCTTGCCGTTAGCACACCATAATCATTTAATGTTACAGCTTTAGGCTTAATCACCCTTCAAATAAGAGACGTCCTCTTTTGGGAACAGCAGTTAGATAGGTCAGCACTGAACTATTTTGGGATAAGATTCTGGAAGAGCCTAGGAGTTGTGACTCAGAACTGAACCTGAATGCCTTGTCTTACATGATCCCAGTTTTTTTTACATGATCCCAGATCATTATCCAAGAACTGGACAGCAATCAAGTCGCTGCAGCATTGCATAATTTTATGTCTGGCCACACATGTATGGTAAGCCACAATGTATGATGTATTGCACAGCGGAAGGATGAGTGACTCTTAACTCATGCTCAGTAATCCAGCTTCTCCAGTGATCATCTTCTAATGTCACATTTTAATGCTTAGTCTCTATCCTCAGACCAGTGGGTGTTCCAGTGACTCTCAGTCTATGAAATATGTTCATGAAATATCAAGATATATGCACATTTGGGGAAAAAAATATTGAAAGAGAATACAAAATAGATTTCCAGAACAGATTAATTGAATCCAGAACCTGGTCAACAGGAGAGATCATAAAGCTTTCCTTTCTTACAAAGTAGCTTCATCATGTTACTCAGAAACAGACACAACCTTGTGACCACAAATCAAACAGTAAGAACAAAAACTTCAGTCTAATTCATCAGGTGAACAGTGAACAGTAGCGCAACACAGAACTTTTATGGTTAAAGGTAGAAGAATTTCTTGTTGCTGGTCTCCAATTTGATGATTAATGAACACTGATACTGAGGTGAGGCATGACTGGAAATCAATTAATTGGCTAATCCTTAAGGCTGATAAAAAGTCAATTACTTTCTTCTTACTTAGATCTTTACCAAACTTATAGCTATAACTTACAGCTGTTGTTTGCCTCAGGTTGAGCTGTGTTGAAAATTTCACAGTGAACAGTTCATCTATATCCAAGAGAAAGTCAGAATACCAATACATTGGATTGCTGATTTGATGAAAATCTAGCAAACTTTGCTATGAAACATCAGTGCACGTGTTTTTTGAATCAGGGACTTGGAATTTGGCTGGGATTTAATCCTCCTATTCCTATAAGATTCTACTCAAAATTGGCCAACTTATAAACTTTTGAAAATTTGCAATTTACACATTCTCAATAGACACTTCTTAAATTTTAGCAGCTACAGCATACAAAAACTTAACAAATCAAGTCCTTGCAGTGCAGATGAAGACCTGCACTAAGCTCAGGTCTGGACACATGAATGAAAAATACGGGTATGTCCCTGAATCAGTGTGTTCCTTGTGCACCAAATAATACATGGCAGAAGAAAACTATTCAGTACAAATTCAAGAAGAGAGGAAAGAAGAGAGTAGGAGGGAAGGTAGGCAGTCATTTGGATTTGGCTATTAGGACACAAAACAAAGTCTGGAAACTGGCTGAGGGAAAGGAAGGGCGTTTACTTCTAACCAATAGTAAACTGTCCAGAAACAAAAGTGTGAAAGACTATACCTCCATAAACTGTCCACAATCACACTTTCTGGCAAGAATTGTGATGCTCCAACTTCATCCTCAATCCAAAATACTGATTTTATAGATATTCACACACCACACATCCCATATATAATTTTTAAAGAAAAGTAGAACTGAGACTACTTCTCCAGACAAATATCACCTTCTACTGCAAGCAATAAGGATATATACGCACTTCAGAAACCAGATGGCGAAATGCCTACAATGTGAACTGTTTGAAAAGTTACTGCTTTCTCATAACACATTTCGTAAGAAAAACAATAAGTAGTATTGCAAACTAAAACATCCTTAAGTCAAAATATCTGAGTTGAAATAAATCATCCTCTTTCTTTGTGCATTTGTGAATATATCCATGAACTTTTGTTTTCCTAAATAGGTGAGTGTATGATGCAATTGGTACAATAGTATTTATCCACAATGTTTAAGAGGAGGATTCCAACTTTAACTGTTGGCCATTATCCCCCAAATTTATGTCAGGATAACAATATCCAGAATTTGATTTCAAAATATTAATACTATTTCATTAGCAACTCAGAACATGGATAAACACGGTACTAGTTACTCTACAAAGGTAAAGACGTTCCCTGCTCCAGGAAAAAGTAGGCCATATCTTTCAAAGCACATTCATAACTATTTTACTGTACACAAAATTAGTCAGGAAGCTGAAAGAGCACCATATTTACTTAATAATGTCAGTAAAGGCACACAAAAAAAATAGTATGGTAGAATATTCTAAAACAGATGCAAAATTGGATTACATATTCTTCCTAATTCTTAGTGCTTTATTTTGCTACCTGAACATTCATTAAACTGATTATATTCAGCATTACTTTTTAACTTAATTTTAAAAATGAAATATATTTAACATACATCAGATGGAGTTATTTTTAAACAACACAACACCATAACTTGTACAAAACACATACAAGGACTGACGCAAAGTCTGCATCAGAACTGTACCAGACTCCGTTCATGTACTGGTCCCTAGAGGCATGTCCTTCCCCATCAATAAAGCCAGGATCACCATTACTGCAAGACATCATCAGAGGGAAAAAGAAGTATGTTCCAAAACCTAAAACACCCTACCATCTAAACATCTTTTGTACATGTTAAAATTTTTTACAGCCAACCTACTGGATCTTCCTTTTTATTCCTTCCTAGAAGGCTTGGAGCCTTCTCTTCCCAGTAAAGAAATCAAGAATGGTAAGAAAAATTTCCCATTAAATCTATCACTGGACTAGATTTAAATAGTACCTTCCTGAACTTCAGACTTGTGTAACTCCAGAAGGAGAAAGTGGAAGAGAAAGGTGAGGAATTTACACTGGTTGGTTTGAAAAAGGGTAAAGAAACCCTTCCTCGTAAGATGGCATAGAGGAGGCCTGGAATGCTATAAATCCCAGGGGCTGGGGAGATACTGGGACAGAGCAGACTACTTTGTAAAGATTTTACCTGCCTTGACAAGCAGAAGTCTATAAGCCAGGCCTATATCACTCAACTCCTACTTAGTTTGGACTTACTTTATACAGGGGAAGGATGACTGTGCAATGCTTGAGTAAAGCTGCCTCACTGAAGCTCCAGAAAGGATTGTCCACCCAACAACAAACCTCACCTCACCCTTGTGAGCAGTCTCGCTGCAGAGAAGAAAGACTGAAAGCGACTAATACACAGCCCTTCCTTATCTCTAGAGGTGGTCCCTGCAGAACAAGGCTGGGGGACACTGGTGGGGCTGTACACGGGAGCTTTCACCGCCGCTGCCCCTGTGTACCAGTTTGCAGGGATCCACCTGCCAGGGCTGATAGTCTGCACACCTTTTAGAAGCATGAAGTTCATTTAAAATACGATTAAAAATAGGTCTACTGCCAAAATCAGCACTTAAAGCTGTTCCTCAACACCAACTTCACAAAAAAACACAAAAGGAAGTATGTTTCAACGTCACCATTAGCATAAATGTCTTGTGACCATATCTCAGAAAATTAAAGAAAAGCCAAGACACCTGTAAAATTGATAATTGCCGTCTTGTCTTTAAATTTTCTTTTTTTATGTGGACATACCGCATTAAAAAAACCCAGACTTATGAGTAGTATCTCAACAAATATAGATGCTGAATGCCACCACAGTAAATACTTCATATTTTTGACACTGATCCAGTACTCTGTTATACAGGAGCAGCAGACAGATTTCATTTAACTGAGCACATGGTGCAGCAAAGATATTTCTCCAGGTTCTATATAGTTTTTATAAGACTATGTCAACTGTCATTCTTATGAACCTTTTGTTTTTAAGAGAATTATTACCTATTCCTAATGAGTTCCTTACTTAAAAGTCTTTCAATAAGGATGTCCAGAGTAAAAAAAAGTACAACAGCTATATCAGGTTAAATCACAATGCAAGTCAACCTGTATGACATTTGAGATACTATTATCTTTGAGGAATAGTCAGTACAACTCCTTTTTAATATATCGTAAATTACTGGGCTCAAAGAAAACAGTAACGTGAAACAGTGCTTTTTCAATGCTTTAAAATATAGTCAGCATTTCCAAAAAAGACAAGTCATGTGGAGCTTCGAAACCCAAAAGATGTAAGAAATTAACTACAATTTTCCTTGAATTCCACACATCTCAAATTAACATTTATAAAATTGGAAAGTTACAACCAACTAGACAATTGAGATGCATTTATCTTTCTCCACATGCACATGCATATACTTTTATACAAACACACACAGAGGCACTTCAGAAAGCAATGGTTTTAATTTGAATAATGTAAACTAGAAAAAAAAATGGCTGAAAAAGAAGTATTTGCCTAGCTGTAAATTTAAAATGATCACACTATAAAACTACTACCATGAGGAAGTAGAAACAAGGTAAAAAATTGCAGTTGGGTAAATTCTTCTAAATTAACCTCTTGAAGAGGAACACAAGGACTCAAGACAGACATGAATCATGTTTTCAAAGTATTAATTACATGGAACTCGTCACAAGTCAAAGTGACAAATACTTATTTTCATTGTCTTTGGTGCTTAAAGATTATTTTATATTGGAGCACTTGTCAAATGCTACATAACCTCCCCCCCAAATTTGATACAAGTAAGGCTAGAAGTGACACCTTCATTTCCAGTAGAAAAACATTAAAGCATTTATTTTTATCTGAGAAGGGAAGTATTTGAACAGTTCAGCCAGATTCTTGCACATGTTTTTTATTTAAGACTCCCTCTACTCTCCTGTCCTCATACTTGCATGAAACTTCATTTAGAAAAATAAATTAAAGGTACAGAAAACCTCAAAGGACACCACAGGTGGAGAAGATGAACATACCGTATGGGATTGGGGGACAGGAATTAATCTGAATCAAAGATAGCTGAAAGTTGCTATTTTAAGAAAGGATCTGTTTCAAAATAAGGCGAAAAGACAAACACTGATCTAACACAGTGAATACAAATACAATGAATAAAATATGAAGAATGTCAACATCAATTAAAAAGATCAAATTAATGACACTCTTATGACACTGCTTATATAATCAAAGCCAGTCAATGTTTGATTCAACATGAGGTATTAATTAATAAATGATATTTTAATCAGTTGTTAATAACCGTTTTCAGTATTTGACAATAACAACACTGTATCATTAAAATGGAATTCCAGAATCACTTATTTTTACCATCAGCTGGTATCAGTTGAATATTAGCACTAGACAGTCCTAAATTCAGTACAAATATCACTGTTCATGAACCGGGGCTGTCAAGTCTTAAGAATCCTGTATCTGATCTCAACCATGCGTGATGTGGAAGGTGCATATTCCACATGAGTAGCTTTTGTATTTCATGGAAAAGCCTCATGTTATCAGCATTCAGGAACTCATTCCAGAAGACTCAATCATATTACTCCCAATGCTGGAGGAAGAGTTGGGATTCAAAACACAGGCTCAGTTACTGAGGGTCAGCACAAACTCAATCACCTGTGCACTGAAGCACCATGAACATTTTCTGCCTGTATTTTTCGAATTATTTTTAGAGTAAAAATATTCACTTACTAGCTAAGTATATGTGCTCTTAAGGAAAACTTAAAATGGCAATGAGTAACTCCTAGGAAACAAACATTAAAACAAATGATAATATTTAATACCATAACATTTTTAAGGATTCTTATTCGTCAGAAGCAAGCAACAGTTATAAGACCACAGCACTATTAAGTACAACTCTGTCTTTCACAGCTAAAAGAGCAATTAAAATTAATCACTACAAAAAAAAAAAAAAAAAATTAAGATTAAGTTGTTTTCCCTCATGTATCAGCAATTATTTACACCCAAGCTTCATTATCTGTTCCACCCTCCAAAGCAATCTGAACTCTCACTGCCTTTGGCATAATAGAGATGGAGGCTTCACGTAGCACACAACATAACAGGTTAAGCTATCTGCGCCAATCTCTCCCTTTCCTAAGAGGATTAGCACTGCAATATGGTATAACAAATGGTTATGAATAAGCAAGATGGTACACCTGGACTTCCCCAAAACTAATCGTTCAACTGAATACCCTCAAAACAGGTTTAGTCTTTAAATGTTGCTGAGATGAAAGGAAACTAAATTCATAATCCCAGAATTAAAAAAATATAAAAATCACCTATGTTTTGACATGTTTAAAAGTTCCAAACATTTTCTAAGTTTAAAAAAAAGTTAATTGACATATATGGGTCTTCACTGTTCCTTTTTTTTTTTTTTCCTCTCCAAAGAAATCACTGGAAATGGAATAATTCCATTTAATGACATATTTCACCCTATTATGTGTACTTTCCCTATTTAATTCTATGTAGCTGCATATATTTTTTTTTAATAAACCTATCCTATGCAACTCAACTTTTCTCCAAAGGGAACACAAAACGAATTGCCTGGGATGGGTGATAATAAAAAAGGCAACACCATTTATTAATTTTGTATAAGTTACCTGCCACCCTAGAGATTCCTTGGAGGGGAAGAACATGTCTGAATTTCACCATACAGTGCCACAGGCACAAAGTGAGAGAAACTAAACAAGCACATCCTAAAGGGAGAGAAAATGCCTGCAGCACCAAATGACCTACTACATACCTCACTCTCAGATTTTTTGATGTTATAATTTGTTAATTTCAGGAAAAAAAAGACAATTACCCACAGTTTTAGTTTGTTCTAGCAGAATTACTAAACTTTTTAAAGTTTTTGATCAAAAGTGACACATATCGTTCAAAAGATCTGTGTATTTTCAAAAGATTACAATCCTGAGTAAATTTGCATGACAAAGTCTTTGCCATATCTATTTCCTTATTACCTCAAGCAGCAATGTGCATTATTAGAACAGTACTAAACTATTTAAGGATGAAGCATATCAAATTTTTATTTGAATTCCTATGCATTAAAGTTAATATTTTCCAGCTCAATGCACAGTAAGCAAAAGATAATTTTATTCAAATATGCATTTCATGGTATGAATAAGGAAGTGTTCATGTCCCCATTGAATTGGTAAGTCTTTTAAGTAATGACTCATTTGAAAAATCAACAGGGTATTGGCAATTTAGTGTAATATTAAATACATACATATACCGTACCTATACTGATACACTTGTAATACTGTTTCTATGATATAAAGAATACAATTTACACATTATAATACATAAAGATTAGTTAGGTGATACTTTAACCATCTGCACATCTAATAAATAAGACAAAAGACAATTTTAATATCTTTAAATAGGCATCAAATATTTTTAAATGTTAGTGAGTTAACTTCTTTAAAAGACATAAAAAACACGCACGCATATTTCTCATTTCTGAATTAATATGCTCCTGAATGAACAGA